>NC_088779.1:17120-75335 GCF_954871325.1 Gordionus sp. m RMFG-2023 | reverse complement strand
CAATGGAAGAAAATGTACTTAATAACTCTAATAACGATTTCCCATTCCCTAGATTTGAAAAAATTTTTTAAATAAATATTAAAACAAAATCTGGATTCAAATTCCTGTGCTTAAAATGTAAAAAAAATATATCATCAAATCAATCGAGTAGCTATAACCTGAAGAAACACCTAAAGGTAAATTGTTATTTTTACATTATAATATTATTTATTTTATTAGACTGTTCACGCCAATTGCTATAAGGAAATAGAGAAACATATAAAAAATTTTGGTATAGGAGAATCTTCATTCAAAAAGACAAATACTATCCAAACCAAATTAACTGATAATAAACATGCCAATATTTCACAAAAATTGGCTGATAAAGTAATTGTTGATTTTATTATTGACACAGTTCAGCCATTGTCCTTGGTTGATAATCCATCATTTACTATGATGATTAAAACTTTATCCCCTGGCACAACAGTTTTATGTGGCCAGACACTTATGGATAAAATAGACGACAACTTCAAAGTGATGAAAGATGCTCTAATAGTAGAGTTATCAGATATATCTTATGTATGTACCACGGCAGATAGTTGGACACATAACAGAAGGTAAAAACTTATTTACATTTATAAATTGATCTGATTAAATATTTTTAGAGCTTCCTTGCCCTCAAGTGCTAGTGTCGAGAGATTATTTAGTAAAGCAAAGCTTATACTTTCTGATCGTCGCTCTAGACTTGGGGATGATAATATTGAAATGATATTATTATTAAAATGCAACAAATTAAAATAAATATTTATTTATATTGCTTATTTTTTTATAATCTAAACTAACTATATTTTTATATTTATAAATGTTGATTTTTATATATTATTTATTATACATTTACATTATAAGCAAAAAAAAAATAAAAAAAATTTGTTTCATTTGTTTCTAAAATTTTTTTTATAAAAAGTAACTAATAGCGCGCTACTTTTTTTGACAAATAGCGAAAGCGGTAGCGCGCTACTTTTTTTGGCAAATAGCTATAGCGGTAGCGCGCTACTTTTAAAAATAGCGTTTAACAACTCTGGATAGAATAGAAAAATGGAAGTAGGGACTACGATAAATGGATGAATGTGATATATAATTGTTCTATGAAACACATTTTTTAAATATATTTTATTTATTTTTAATTTTTATGGTTAATAATGGCGATTTAAAATATTCGGCCTGGTTCTGGTATTCAAAAAAAAATATTTAGTCAGGCCAGGGTTTTTACAAAATATTAAAATAATACGGGCCTAGCGGGACCTACACAGGTCAGGTCTTTAAATTATATTTTGGAAATGCTTTTATTTTTATAATTTCTTCTATCCACAAAGTTTCTATTTGTGAATCTAATTGTTGATAGTTTGGACTAAACTAAATAAATTTTTAATATAAAGAAATCAAATTTATATTAAGCAGTTTTGTCTTTTTTTGGTACAATAGTTTATTGACAAAAATCTCTTACTTAAATTGTCACATATTATGAATTTTTGGCCTAGAAAAAGAGGGCATGTTGTATTTGTGAATTATATCAGTAATTATTTAATTCCATTATTTATTAATTATTGTAAAAATAATTGACGTAAATAAAAAAAATCACTTATTCTCCTAAAAAAATCACTTATTCTCTTAAAAAATCACTTATTCCTTAAAAAAATCACTTATTCTTTTTAAAAAAATCACTTCTCTTTGGTGGATTTTTTTTAGATATGATAATATTTTTTTAGATTTTAAATAAAAAAATCACTTATTCTCCTAAAAAAATAACTTATTCTTGTAAAAAATCACTTATTCTCTTAAAAAAATCACTGATTCTTTAAAAAAAAATCACTTCTTTTTGGTGGATTTTTTTTAGATATGGTAATATTTTTTTAGATTTTCGCGATAATATATATATATATTTTATTTAGATAGAGAATATTTAAAATATATATTTTGGAGATATTAAAAATAAAAAGAGAAATAACAAGAAAAAACCTTATAGTCTCATAATTTGTGATATTCAAAACGTTAAGAAAATAGTTATCCTTTCATCATTAGTATACTATTGAATATTAAGTTTATGTTTTAAGATACAAATAAATTTTAATATAAAAAAAGTTAACGCGTCAGCAATTTCGTTTCTTTTGTAATATTTGTAACATTCATTCATTCATTGCCACGGCAAATATTACGCGAAGTGCAATTTCATCACTCAACAGGAGTTGTAGCGTGCACCATGTATATTCACTAATATATAGATCCTATACATGATGTATACCCCCTTTATTGTAGTGGACGGTACCACTAGTGTTTTTAAACTATTAAAAAAGGCTAACTCAATATTTTAGCCAGAAAAATTATTGCCTGAGCCTCGATATTTCGATAATATATATCTAGACCTTCGTTCCTTCTATGAGCAAAATCTTCAAACTTGCGTAATATTTTTTTTCCTGGATGAAATATTGAGTTAGCCGTTTTTAAAAATCTCTAAACGAGACGTTTAACAACACTAGGTAACCAATAGTCAGCTAGCTAATAAAGAAGGGGGGAGTAAGAAAGAGATGATCTATTAGTTCCGTTACCGGCAGGATAATGTTAAAAACTTTAATGATAATGTTAATAATAATGTACCTGTCGCCTGGTTAGATTATTTAAGAGAAGAAAAATAAGTTTTATGTTCGGTAAACACATCCTTGGAAGATAAAGATATGTCTATATAGGGTGTCCTATTCCAGAGACATCTAAGTTCCTTATAATTGTAAAGTTGGTACCTGAAACCCATTATCCTAAGGAGCTTATTATAGTTTTGTTTGTTTTTTTTCCTGTTTTCTTATCACTATTTTCCTTCATTATTTTTTGCAGTGTTGTTAAAATAGCGCGCTACTTTTTTCAGTAGCGGTAGCTATAGCGCGCTACTTTTAAAAAAAAAAGCGATAGCGGTAGCTCGCTACTTTCAATTTTACATAATAATTACATCTAAAAATTATTAAAATATAATTTTTATAAAATCTAAAATTATAATCCTTTTATTTAATTTAATTTTGAAATTTATATTTATATTTAAGTTATATATTAGATATAAACAGTTGTTAAATAGCAATCTGTATTTAATTTATATTTCGCGCATTCAATAAATTATATATTTTTGAAATTCCGTTATTGGTAAGTCCTTGCTTTTATCTTATTTTATATTTCATTTTACAATTTATATTAAGCATTAATCTTGTTATGTGTGAGATTGTTGAAGATATTGAAATTTCTTTGAAAAATGAGCAAAATATAGATGTTCCTTTTCCAAAATTCAAGAAATACTTTAACCTTGAAGAAAAAATTAATACTGGATATCAGTTTCGGTGCAAGATGTGCCGCAAAATTATCTCTTCAAATCATACAAGCCACTTTAATTTGAAAAAAACATTTAAAGGTAATATATTAAACAAATTTAATATCAATGTGTAGGCTAATCTTTAATTTTTAAAATAAATTAAAATCAAAAACCAATTTTTTTTTATATATTCATAAATTTTATCTAAATTATTTAAAATAGTTATTTCAATCATTTTTATGTACTTATCTCCTACATAATTTTTATTCTAAGTATTTTATAATTTTAGACTGTGCACACTTCAAATTATAAAGAGATTGAAAAATATCTCAAAAGTTTTGAGGTAATGGAAGAAGATAAACCCACTTCCAAATCAAATTTAATACAAACAAAATTAACCAATTTGGATTCATCAACACCTGGTGTATCCCAAAAATTGGCTGACAAAGTCATTATGAACTTTATAATAGATACAGTTCAACAATTATCCTTGGTGGATAATGATTCTTTTATAAAGATGATAAACACTTTTTCTCCACGGACCAAAATATTTTGTAGGCAGACATTTGATGGCAAGAATTTTGGAGAGCTTTAAGGAAATGAAAAAATCTTTGATATTAAATCTATCAGATGTCTCCTATGTCTGTACAACGGCAGATTGCTGTACTCACAATAGAAGGTAAAAATGTTTATTTTCTGATTTATAATATGTCATATTTTTAAAGCCTAAATGCCAAGCTCTTTGGAATAAACAAAATAAGTCATCAAAGACGTCTGATATTTTCAAAAAAAAATTAGGACGTTATTTATTGACATCAAACACTACAAGATGGAATAGTGTTTACAATGCTATGAAACTTTTAGCATTGTTTCAAGATGAGAAAAAAATGGAAATGAATTATATATTGGATCAAATGGGAATACAGTATTTTAATGTGGAGGAGCATACTTTTATTAAAGAATATACTGAAGTATTTTTAATTAACCTCTAGATGCTTTTTTTTAAATCTAAAAATACTAATTTAAATATTTTTGATGATTTTTTTCATATAAAAAGTTTGTTTATTAAATTTAATACTGCGTTGCCCTCAAGTGCTAGTGCTGAACGATTATTTAGTATGGCAAAGCTTATGCTTTCTAATCGACGCTCTAGACTTGGGGATGACAGTACCGAAATGTTATTATTATTAAAGTGCAATAATAAATAAATTATATATATATATGTAACAAATTATAGTCATGTTTTTATATCAATATTTTATTTGTGGAAATAAAGTTACGTAAAAAAAAAATATTTTAAAAAAAAATCAAAGTAGCGTAAAAAGTAGCTAATGCGCTACTCATTTGAAAACGATAGCGGTAGCGATAGCGCGCTACTTGTAAAAGTAGCGTTTAACAACACTGATTTTTTGTCATTCATTAGAATCAGTATCGTGCGTTCCCATAAATCCTTGTCTGTACTAAGCAAGCGATGCTCGGGATCCTCAATATATTTATAATATTAACATTATTATAGTGAACGGAAAATTTATTTTAACTCTCTGATTACGAAGGAAGTAGTATGTATTTACTCCAAATATTTCTTTTACTAATTAATTACACAATACCTAGATAGAATTTTCATCGCCAGAATAATTCAACATAAAAAATTATAACATTCACATCACAAGTCTCAACACCTAACAGGCAGGAAACTCAACAAATTAGGTATTAGGTCAGTTTTAATACTTACTTATTAAAAATAAGGGAAGGAAAAATATATAATGGGAAAAATTATATAATAATTCTTTGTATTTGGAATAGTGTTCTTAACTTATTAACTTCTAACCTGTTTCTTCCTTACACTCATTTATTAAATGCCTCTAATACAAAATCAGTATGGGTAAGCTTCCATTCTTTTTGTTAAATCATATCTAGGTACAAGATTTGTTTGTGTATATCCCTGAGGCAAAATCGGCACGTTCGCTCACCTTGAGCAGGTCTATGACCTACGTCTACGTGTTAGATAGATTAAGAATAAATTTTTAACTCTGAATTATGCTTTCCAAAAAAAAAAAATTAATAAATAAACAAATAAAAAATAATAAAATAAGGGAAAATGCATGATTTATAATAAGGTCTTTTATAAATTTTTATGCTATGTTCTTTAGATTTTTTTATTTAAATTTCTCTTCCGAAAATAGTTAAAAAAATAAATCAATGTCATACTTGATATTCATTTTATATTTCCTTGCTTAAAATATGACTAGCCTTAAAAAAAAGGGTGGAAGGGAGCTTGTTATTATTTTATTTTTTATATTACTATATATTTCATTATTGAAGTTTAAAAAAATTTCCGAATTTTATTGCACATGCAAAAAAAATTTTTTATTTTCTCTTCTTATTATACAGTTTCTATACTTTCCAAAATAAAAGTTTAAAAAATAGGAAAAATTTTTTTAAAAAAAAAGTATGAAATTTGATTTTATCGATGAAAATCAACCCTTATCCGATGTCGAATTTAAAGTGAATTTTTTATTTTACCTTATTTATTTTAAAGCTAAATAAATTTTAGATCGAAAACCAATCCATAAACGCTCATAAGATAGTATTAACAATGAAGAGCGATGTTTTTAAAAACATGTTCTGTGGTAATATTCCTTTTGATGATGAACCAGTTTTAATCAAGGATATCGAATATAAAGTGTTCAAGGCTATGTTAAAGTAACATATTATATTTGTTCAATATATTTTTGATGATTTTTAATAGAAAAAAAATAGGAACTATAAATTAAAAAAAATAAGAAATTCATTTGTTAAAAAATTTTTTTTTTTTTTAATAAGAAATTTCTGATTAACTTTCAATTGTGTCTATATCAAGTTTTTAGCCTAAAAAATTGAATTAAGTAACTAAGTTGATTCTCAACTTGAAGATTGCTTGGAATATTTTTGTTTAAAAACATTGCTACGCTATTTTATAGTTGAATAAAGTTAGGTAGTTTAAAACTACACTACGTTGTGATCGATTTTGTCTTATAATTTTGAATATCTTTTTATATATAAACTTCGATAAGGTATTTTAAAATTCTACTTGTCCTTAAAAATCAGAGACCAGATAGGGTATCCATTTTCAGCCATAGTCGCAATTCAAAATTATCCCATTTTTTTAGCTTTGTCTTGATTCTTTTATACCAATATTTTTTTTTTATCACCATTGTTTAATTTTGCAAATGGTTTTAGGTATAAATTTAGAAAATCTGAGAAACAAAATGCCTTTGATTGAATAATTTTTCCAATATAGTTATATGAGTAGTGTTCGGCTCGATTTGAGCCGATTTTTAAACACGGCTAACTCAGCGTTTTATTCAGAAACGAGCCTAAAGATTTTGCTCATTAGATGACACATAGGTTTGGACATCTATTAGCTATATCTCTAGACTTAGGCAATATTTTTCTGGCCAAACATCGGTCAAATCAAGCCGTTTAACAACACTAGTTTTATGCCTATTTTTTAAATTTATCTTAAGGCCCATCCTGGATTTTTTTTTTTAAATTTGTTCTTAAGCCCATAGTTTCACAAAATTTTCAAAAATTAAAAAAAAAAAATTTTTTTATGCATGAAGTGTTGTTAAACGGCTCGTTTTGAGCCGATTTTTAAAAACGGCTAACTCACTATTTCATTCAGAATAATTTAACTCAAGCCTGAAGATTTTGTTTGTAGAAGGAACAAAGGTTTGGACATCTAAGGCTTAGGCTATATTTTTCAGGCTAAAATATTGAATTAGCCGTTTTTAAAAATCGGCTCAAAATGAGCCGTTTAACAAAGATTTTTTATTAAAATTTTTTATTTATAAAGAAATGTTCAAAAATTTTTTTAAGACATATTTCAAAATTTACAGATTTGGCTTGGGCCTTCCATTTTTGATAAAAAAAAATCAAGCAGATATTAATTAGCCCTTTATGTACTAGAGAAAAAATCGAGAGGGGGGGACTAGCTGTGGTCTTCTCAGTAGCGTAGTTAAACGGCAATTTAATTTCGCCAGAAAAATAATGCTTAAACCTCGAGATTTCGTTAATAGATGTTCGAACCTATGTGCCACATATCAACAACGTGTTTAACAACACTAACTCCTCAGATACCAATTCAGAAATGCTATATCTTTAGAATCAAATTAACTTTGTAGATTTCATATTTTAAACATATGTATATTAAATAAACTCGACCTTAATTATTTTAACTGTTATATCAATAATTTAATGTTATTTTATCATTCATTACATGACAACTTTTGTCAGGGGAGTTCAAAAAATTGACAAATTATTTTAATATGTCACAATGTAATATAACAAAAAAAAATATATAAATGATTATTTTGAATGTTTCTCTAAGTCTAAGGTTCAAATATTAATATAATATAATTTGTAATTAATAAAGAAAGGATATATATAAAAAGTTATTTATTTACAAAAACAGATGAAAAAAAGTTCACATAGATGACCTATTGGGGTCTATTCCAACCCCAAGCTCCAAACCTTTAAAAACTCATGAACTACTGAACAAAAATCAAATTTAATTTTGCACACATACACTTTACCTAAAAATGTTAAGTGCTACTAAATGATTAAGGCAAAAATATCAAAGAATGTTTTTTTTAAAATGACTGGGGCTGCATAGTCCCATCTGTGCAATGCAAGGTTAATTATTGATTGCGCTACCAAATGATAATTTAAATTTTAAAATATTTTATGAAGGACCATGGAGTAGTTCCGTGTATAGTGGGCCTAAAAAAATTGCTCATTCATAGGCTAGGGCCTAATTTTTTTTTAAAATTAAAATAAAATAATAATTGGAATTTCTCCATGAAGGACAAATTAATTTTAATTCAAGTTTTAAAATAAAAATAAAATTTTGACCATCTAAATAAATATATAAATTTCAGGCTAAAATTTTATTGGGCAGGCTAGATTTTGCCCTAAAATGTTGCATTTTCAGATCTCTACCATCATAGAGGGGCAGCACAAATATTAAATACGATGAATTAAAAAGAAAAATTTCAAGACAAGAAAAAGGAGAAATATACATTAGATTTCAAATTGAAATAACAAATCGTTTCAAATTTTTTTTTTGATAGGCCTAGTTTAAAATAGGGTGTGAGACCTATAAGTAGCGTTGCTTAAAGCGGCTGAGCGGATTTTTAAAAGCGGCTAACTTGAAATTTTATCCAGAAAGAAATTAGCCAAACCTGAAGATTTTTCTCAAAGATGGCCTAAAGATTTGGACATCTATAATACTTTTATGGCTAAAAAATAGACCCGAATCGGACCTTTTAATAACACTAGACCCGAGGACATAGATTAATAAAACTTCAACAATTCATTTAATTTAACTTTATTTTGAAAATAAAAATACTTTTGAAATAGCAAAAAATTTCTGAACTATATAATCTTTCTTCTTTGAAATTCAATAGAAAAATCGTTTTTGATTTTTTTTTAAAAAAAATATCTTATATTCTGTTATAAATCCATAGCTCTTAGTATTTTTTTATTCTGAGCGTTTCACATTTTATTCTGCGCGAAATAATATGACTCTTAAAAAAAATCAATTATTACCGAAAGACTTTTTATCATCTTATTTTTTAATGATCAGCATCGGGCCTTTTAAGCCCAGCCCGGTCCAAATATTTTTTTTGAAAATTTTTTCAATAAAATTTGTCGGCCCGGCCCGAACTTATTTAAATATAGAAATTAATTTTTATAATTTCTCAAAATAAAAGACATATGGTATATGGCGTCTAGTTATAAATTTTTATTTTTATTTTAATTAAAAATTCAATATTAAAATTGATAAATTTAAATCTATTTAAAAAAGTTCCCGGACCGATTTTTATTTAAAAATATTAAGCCCGACCCGGCCCGAACCCGGTTTTTTAAAAAAAATGGACGGGCCTACTTTTGCAGATCTCTATAATTTTTATTGATTTTATTTAACCTTTTTCCTTTGTATTTTTCCCCAAATTTTTAATTGAAATTTGAAGAAAATTATGACATTTTTTTAAAATGATAAAGATTAAAGTTTATAAATATTATGTCAATAAGAAAGATACGATAATGATGTAGATAAACTGTTCATCTCTTTACTTTATCGTTTTATGAGACATCGTCCAAATTATAAAATATTTTATCTCTCCACCCCCCCCCCCCTTTGAACTTTTATCTCTTAAAAGATAAAAAAAAAAAATGGCTATTCTAAATTTACCTCAATTCAAAAATGTAGGTACATCTACACGGACGAAATAAATCTAGAAGAGACCTTAAATCTTCCGGAACTGATTAATCTTTTGTACGCTTCTAAAAAATACATGTTAACCGCCTTGCAATACAGATGCGTCAAGTACGTAAACGACAATATTGATCGATCCAATGTCATCGACGTTTACCTGTCTACCTCAATTCACCCCGAGATTGATAAATCAAAATGTTTAGAAGTTTGGATTTTTATAAACGAATTATTCGACATTCAATTTGACGTATACGAATAAGAAAAAAATATTATTCGTGCGAATTATGCGAAATTATTTCGCAATAATTGAACATGTCCCGAAAATGTATTTTCAAAATAAAAATGGCGTCAAAAAAATTTAAAATTCTCTAAATTCGAATCTGATAAACAATCACCCCTTTTCCTTTAAAACCTGTTAAGCACTGCTCAGCAGAAGTACTAGAGGGAAGAGGGGCATTATATTTTGTATAAATATTTTTTTTAAATCATTATTTTATCCAATATATTTATTTTAATATTATAATCGATTTGATTGACACCAAAATAAATCTTCTAAATCATTGATAGGCATCATTAGAAGGCTCTATAACCTGAAATATATTTATTTCGAAAAATTAACTTGATATTTCCTTTTCTGAATCATTAGCGCAATTATATCACATGAATATTAAGATCTTATAATTTTTCGCTAAATAACTGTGGTATTTGAACAAATTAGATATCTTCCCGATTTTTAATTAAAACTATCAGTCATATTTATATACATATTTTGTTTGTTCCATAAAGACTTACACTTTTGATAAGAGTATGTTTTAAGCATCAACTGTGGCCACTAAATTAATATTGTGGCAGGCACATCTTAAATCCTACGGTAGAAAATGATAACCTTCTACTCTGTTAATAAGGATATCATTGATATCCACATCTTAAAAATTTTCACTTATTTTAGAACTTTTGTCCTCATACATTCTAAAAAAATATATAGAAAGTTATATATAATTTTAAAATGATTAATTTGAAATAACCTTGAAAGCCTTTACAAAATTTCTATCATTGTTAGTAATGGTTTTTATTGAATTCTGGATATTAAACCTCTATCTTTTTTGTATATCAATTATAATCTTGACCAAAAATATTAAAAGTATGCTTACCTTCAACACATTTTAAGGCTAAGGCTGCAGACCTTCGTTGCAATGATTTCAAGTCGATCCAATGAGCTGCAGCATCTTTGAAAGTTTTTTCATTAAGATCCACCTCTTTTTAGAAGAGAAATCTATTTAAGATAGGATGCGGGAATGAAAATTTTATTTCATCCAATCAACACTATGGTCTGCCATGTTTTATGTATTGAAAAAGACAAACTATAAAATATAATTAGCAACTCGGCTCAATATTTAATATATAAATAGTTTCATAAAATATTGTATATTCATTCAACAATATACATTTATCATTAAGATTTTTAAAAGAAGCTAACTCCTTTCCTATTTTTTAAAAAATAAGCGGCATTCTTTGACTTCTAGTTAGAAAAGCCAAACAGTCATTTGATGGCGAAATGATTTTTGTTCAATTAAATGAAGAATTCATTTGTAAAGGGGCATTATTTTGAGTTCTCCTGGGTGAGCAATTTACTCAATATCCCAAGTGTACGATGAGCCCAAATATCCGCATTTAAATAATTTGGATGACTTTATTACAATTCAACAAAGGTCTGGAAGTCGGATTTATTTAATCATATTATATTATAATATTATGGATATAGCTAGCAATATTGTATTCTTGGATTATCTACCAAATAATTATGGAAAAAAAAAATAACTCTAGAAATTTAATCAAAAATCTTGGTTAAGTTGATGCAAATAAAAATATAAATAATTAAATACAAGGTAATTAATTCAGACAGCAATCAAAATTTATATTACGTGTCCAAAATGTATGGAAACCTAATAGATTTATTATTTTCTAATATTAAATATATCAATTTTTATTTTTAATTCAATGTAATTTATTTATATTTAAAAAAAATTATGCCATTTTTTCACTTTGATAATTTTATATATTTATTGTCTAATTTTAATATTATAAATAAATTTAATTTCTACTCATTACAAAGAAAATTATTATAATTTTAAAATATACAAATTCCTAGTTAAAACTTGCATTATTATGGAAAACAGTCAATAGGTAGGGTAAATTTTTTTTGCTCCTAAATGTAAATAAAAGTTATGGAATATGTAAAAATGACTATTTAAAAAATAAATTAAGGCTCTCAGAAAAATGACGAGAAATGTTTTTGACTCCATCGATTTCCTAAACGCTGATTCCGAATTGGTGCAAGCCTTCATAACTCACGAGTATGTTAAACCGCTAACACCCATGATATTGGAATTCCTTCTCAAGTGGGCTCAAAATCGATGCGCCGTTTATTGCAAACCCGTTACTTCGGAAAACGTTATAAATACTCTGAACGAAAGTGGTTTCAAAGTTATGACCTACATAGAGAACTTGAATTTTCTAGACTTCCAGGAAATCGTAGTGAAACGAAAATTATTGAGCGAGAGTGTTCTGATGGAGGTATTTTCCGCCAGGATTCGTAGCTTGGAAATCGATGGTTATAAGCCAGACATGATGAACCTCGAAATTTCACTGCACTGTCATAAGTTTGGTGTAAAGTCATCCTTGCTTAACACCTTCCCAACTCATTTAGATGTATGTAAACAGATATACCTAGTTAGGCTTGGTATTAATTGTGGCTATAACGGTAGAATAATTATAACAGTCAAAGATGGCGATCAAATTTGTCTTAAGCAAGAAATTAATCTTTCTACAGCTTTTGTACCACCCACTATAAAAAATTCAAATATACATTCTTCATATCATTTTGCACTACCTCTAATACCCCTATACCAATCTCACCATTGTATCATGAATTTTAGGGAAGGTGCTTCAACTAGCACTGTGACGTGGAACGGAGAAGCTTTAAAAATTATCTCAGGTTCTCTAGATCCTATGTTAAATGAACTCTTTTACATTTGATATGTTATTTCAAATTTCATAATACACCCTTCAGAACTTATACTAATCATTTATGTCTACTTGTTCAAATAGGATTTATAAATAAATTCATTAAAAAATTATAAATTTAACATTAAGATATTATTAAAGTAATAAATTCAAAATTATGTTATAAATTTTTAGCGATTTAAATTTGTGGCAATAAAAAAAAATATCATTTTTATTAATGACTCGACTAGTAAAGGTTTTATGATCCTAACCATTAATCTTTCTATTTATTCTTAATATCAATCCTAAATTTATAGGAGCGGTGGCCTAACAGGAATTACAGTTGTGAAGGTTTTTCATAAAATGGGATTCTGGTAACGGTTTTTAGATTATCAGAGATTCAGGTTCTTTCTAATTCCGGTGTCGTACTCGTATTCCGTTTTAGCAATGAAAGTTTCGAAAAAATTTTTAACAATAAAACAGGGATACGAATCGTAGGAAAGATAGACTTAAGTTCTGACAAAAATCACGGTTCAGATTCGATTGGTAAAATATATGGCTATGCCAATATTTAATATCAGATCGTCACAGATATTTTGCGTTTTCAAAAAATATCAGATATGGGCCGATCTTTTAAAAAAAACGATCCGATATTTTTTATATTTTTGGGTTTATTTTAAAAATATATATTTTTTTTAAATAAATCACTTTTCTCTTTAAAAAAAAAATCACTTCTTTTTGGTGGATTATTTTAGATATGATAATATTTTTTTTTATTTCGATAGAGAATATTTAAAATATATATTTTGGAGATATTAAAATAAAAAGAGAAATAACGAGAAAAAACCTTAGTCGCATAATTTGTGACATTCAAAACGTTAAGAAAATAGTTATCCATCATTACTATACTAATTGAAATTGAATACTAAGTTTATGTTTTAAATACAAATAAATTTTATAAAAAAAATTAACATCAGCAATTTCGTCTCTTTTGTAATTTTCGTAACATTTTACCTCAATGATATGCACAACTCTTTAAACTTTCTATGTTATGCTGACGACGTATGTATTCTAGCCAACTCAGAATACAAATTAAGAAATATTTTATCATTATTTGTCAACAACTGTGATGGATATGGTTTAAGAGTTAACTACACAAAAACCAAACTGATCACCTCAAATACCGATGCGAGTCACTTAAACCCCTTTAACTTTGAGGGTAATACGATAGAATTAGTGTCAGATTTTAAATACCTAGGAAACAGGATAACGTCATTAGGCCTCACTTTTTTAGATACGAAATCGAGAACGAATAATGCTAGACTCCACCAGCGTCTACATGACAGATTTTCACTGGATGCAAATCCCCTTCAAAAACCTTTACCTACCCCCTAAAAAACTCCCGCCCCCTTCGGCGGCTATGTCTCTTTATCAATATTTTCACCTATTTATTTATTTATACTCTTTTCAAATAATTTATAAAGGATAACTTAAATTAATATATCTCTACTACCAACTATCGATATTTTGTGAGTATAAAGAATTTATTTTTTAGATAATAAATTTAATTAAAACCTCCATTATTTACAATGAATTAATTATTATGGCATTATGAGCTTGCTGAAATATCTAAACCTTTTAAATTATATTTAAAAGGATAGTTTATTTGGAAAACAATGTGTATGATTGTTTGCAATATATAGATTTGGTCGATGAATTGTATTATAATAATCAGAGACCTGCAGGCCCGGCCGTATTTTAAATTTTTTAAATATACCCGGGCCGGGCCTAAAAAATTTTTTTTAAATATATCCGGGCCGGGCCTAAGATTGCTAAACCCGGGCCGGGCCTTAATATTTTTTATAAAAATTTTTACATTATGAGTTAATGGTTATAAGATTATATAATATTATAGTTATGATTAATATAATATTGGGTGATGGTTAACACTACCTTACACCCACTAATCGATCTAATTATTAATTTCCTGCAAATTTATTCAAAGTATTAATATATTTTTTTATAATTCATATCTAAATTTTTACAACTATTTTACCAAAACATAAAATAAAGGAATATCTTAAATAAGCCCCAATATTCAAGTATTATTAATATATTTTTTTATAATTCATATCTAAATTTTTAGAATATATTTTATTAAAACAATCAAATAAAGGAATATCACTTCTTGAAATTTGTAATACTTTTCAAAGCGAAAAAGGAGAAATAAAATTGATTTTACTTAATATAAAGCATTTTTTAATTGAAAAATTTGTTTTACACAAGTATCATTTTATTTCTCTTTTTCTCTGTCCCAAATTCAAGCAATTACGTATGTGTCAGGGACAGATCGCAAGATGACGGAAAACTATATAAAAGATTTTATTAAATTACAAGAGGCTCGGGAAGCAAATGAAATACCATCGACCAGTCAAATTACGACTGTTGTTAAACTGAATCGTTTTATGACAAATGGGGCGATGGTAATTCTGGTAATATGTCCGTACCCGATGATGAATATTATAATTACATAAATAAAAAAATAGATGAAACATTTAAGGTGGATAATTTGTTAGAGTGGTGGGCTGCTCATCAAAGCGAATTTCCAATTTTAGCAAAATTGGCAAATCGGGTAGGCAATTCCTGCTTCAAGTGCAAGCTGTGAGCGAAATTTTTCCACTACTGGGAGAATTCTTGAAGAAAGAAGAAGTAATCTTCAACCTTAAAAGGTAGATATGCTTCTCTATCTTCATGATAATTTGTTAATTTTTAATATCTTTTTTGAGTATAGGGTTTCGTCAATCATATTGGTTTTTTACTTTGCAAACTGTAAATATTTATTGCATTTATTATATTTTACCTTGAGTCATGAAAGTTTTTAATCCAACATTTTTCATTATTTTTTTTTACAATATTATAGTTAAAAATTTATATTATAAAATAAATTATATTAATATTGTGCAATTAGATTATATTTTCAAAATACTATTTATTATACATGCATTTTTTTAAATAGCGATTTATTTTTATTTTATAAATTAAATAGTAAATTAAATACAATATATTATATTCTCAAAATATTTTCTATTTTTATAAATTAAATATTAGTTTTATTTTTTTTAAATGCAATATAAAATATAGTATATGCTCAAAATATTATTACCATTTTTATGAATATTAGTTTTATTTTTATAAATGCAATATAAAATATAGTATATGCTCAAAATATCCATTTTTATAAATAACAGTTTTATAATTTTTATAAATTCAATATAATATTCTCAAAATATTAGCTTTTTACATGTATTTTTTTAAATAATTATAAATAATACTCGCTGAAAAATATGGTAAAATACCTCATAGGTGAATTTTTGTATATACCAGGTCGAATATAATTTTAAAAAATTCCGAGCCAGGCCTGAAAATTTTTTTTAAAAAATATCCGGGCCGGTGTAATATTGTAGAAACAATACCATCTAAAATCAATACGGTATTGATTCTACAATATTGTAAAAACAATACGGTATTGATAATTTATGACCGAACCTCAGCTTTTACGAATCAAATTGAATTTTTTTAAGAATACCGTATACAAATTGTTACTACCGTTTACAATTGAAATTTTTTAAGAATATTGTATACAAATTGTTACTACCGTTTACAAATTTTTGAATATCCATATATAGAAACAGGAGAACAATCAAATTGAAATTTTTATACAAATTGTTACTACCGTTTACAAATTTTTGAATATCCATATATAGAAACAGGAGAACAAATTAGTACACAGGAGAACAAATTAGTATATTTAAATTATAATTATAAATTTATATCAATTAATATAGATACAGGAGAACAAATTAGTACATTTAAATTATAATTTTATATTTATATCCATTAAAATACTAAAATAGAGTTTACAAATTACTACTTATATAGAAACACAAAATTTTTCATGAATCAAATAGGTACATTTAAATTATAATTATACATTTATATCAAGCATTAACAGAAAAATATAATACAATAAAGGAATATTTAGTTACAGGAAAGTATCCTATATTTCTTAAAAACCATCCAGGGAAAAAAAGTAATTATAAATGCATGGCAAGCAAATTTATTGTTAAAGATGATGTTCTTTACAGAAAAATAAAGAATAAAGAAAGTAAATATGATCACAAAATAATCATTTTCTATTTATTTTTTAGCTTTAGTAATAATGGAAGAAGAAGAGAAACAAAGAGTAATATCTATTATTCACCAAGGATCAGATATATCCTTAGAGTCTAAAGCTATTGGTGCCCACCTAGGTATTAATAAAACTCAACTTAAACTCTCTGAAAGGTACTTATTATGATGTTAGAATTCTTAATTTTGTGTTTATAGATATTGGTGGCCAAAATTATTTCAAGACACTATTGATTTTATAAAATCATGTGATAGATGTCAGAAGGCTAATGTAAGATTTACCAAAATTTCTTCCACTTTGCATCCAATAGATGTACCACCTTTTCCATGGGCTCAAATAGGAATTGATCTTTGCAGCCTGCCCACTTCAGAAGAAGGCTACACGTGTATTGCAGTTGCCTCTGATTATTTCACAAAATGGGTTGAGGCAGAACCCATGAAATCCAAAACAGCCAATGAGACATGTAAATTTATATACGGTCTGATTTGCCGCCATGGCTGCGCAAATGTAAATCAAATTATATAAATACATATCGATTAAAAAATATGAATTATGATAATTCTATCTTATAAACTTTTCATTTTATACAATATAGATACAAATCAATGATCAAGGAAGAGAGTTTGTAAATGAGATGGCTACTAGACTGCATAAAATGACCGGGACAGAGCAACGCATTTGCAGTGCGTACCATCCTCAAGCTAATGGCTTAACTGAGAGAAATAATCGCACTATTCAAAACCTAATGTTAAAGGTTTTAGGAAATGATCAGACCCAGTGGCCTAAAGTTCTTCCAGGTGTACTGTTTGCAATGAGAACAAGTGTACACAAATCAACAGGATTTACCCCATTTTATATGTTATATGGTCGGAATGCAAAGCTTCCATCAGACTTAAATTCCACAACTAAGCCTGATATTGTTAAGGAAATAAATAATGATCCTGAAAGCTCTTATGTAAATAATATTGATAATGACTTTGACGAGAGTGAATTGTTAAATAGAATAATGAGCATGTCAGTCGTATGGAAAAAGGCGAAAGAAAATATAATTGTTGCCCAAGATAGACAAAAAAGAGATTATCAAAAAAGGCAAAAGGATAAAATATCGTATGAAGTTGGACAACTGGTCCTAATCTGGAACTCCCGTCGTGCGGATCGAAAGGGTGGAAAAATGTCTGATCCTTGGCTTGGTCCATATGTAATTGATAAAATACATGATAAAGATATTTATAGTGTGAGTAATAAAGATAATACTCCATTAAAGCAAAAATATAACGGGTGTAACCTTAAGCCCTACATCCAACAATCTAATAACGGAGATGAGGCAAAAGAAGATTCTACCGATATTAAGATAATATTATATAAGGAGCCTGATACTTCTCCGTTACCTTACCTTGCCACCAATTATGCATGGAAGAAATATCATGCTAAGAGGTTGGGCATCCCATATTCTTTATTAACAGAAAGCAATGATAAAACTAAAAATTTAAGTTATCCTCCTAATTTTGAGATAGTTCTTGGTGACGGTAATTGTTTTTATCGGTGCTTAAGCAAAGAAATCTCAGGGAGTGAAGATCACCATGCAATTATAAGGGGGTCTATTACCTCTTATATGATGCATTTTGAAAATAAAGATATTTTTAGTGATTTTATTGGAAAAGATATAATCACACATATAGTTGATACAAAAAAATATCAACTTGGAACGTGGGCAGATGAACTAGATATTGTAGCATCTGCCACATTTTTTCAAACACCTATCATTATATATTGCAAAAATGGAAATGAGATGAAATACATTACATACTCCTCATTATTAAAAAATAACTGTATAAAAAATTTTAATTTAAATATATATTTAATAATTGCGACTTCTGATCATTTTAATCGTGTTATAATATAATATATACTCAATTTGTAATAATCATGTTTCCGTTATTGGGATATATTTTCTTTTTATAATATTTTTCTTGTATTTTTGAAATAAAATGATATATCCTTTTTATTTATATAGTATTAAGAAATCAGTCTTTTATTGCAATAAAAAATATATATACAACTAAAAATAGTTATTACAGTTTAAAAGAATAATATAAAACATAATTTGATTTTATAAAATATTTTGTGTTCCATAAATATAAATGTAATTTTAATCAGATAGAAATAAAATTATATATGCATCTAAAAAATGAAATGACGATTAAGAAGCCAACAGGAAATGATTAAAACATATTTCAGTAATAGATATTTATTGAGATGCTTTGACTTAATTTAGCTTTTGTCTATTAAAATTTTAAGGCTTGAGATAGGAATGAAGATTTTAAGATGAGCCAACAGGCAATGATCGCATAATAATAGTGATAGAGATAATGATTGAGATCCTTTGTTGTAATAGAAACCCTCATATCTGTGATTAGCTTAAGCTTGTTTATTAAAATTTTAAGGCTTGATCCCAATAATAAGATGGTAAATGAAGAAAATTTGTGTACATTGTTCTTAATTACAATTTTCTACAGGATGGAGTTGAACAAACAATATCATTTTAACCATAAGGAGAAAATTAATAAATATGAGTAAAAAAATAAAAATATACAGGATATAAAGAATAGTAAAATATAAATTCCTTAAAAAAATTATATAAAAGAATAGAAAATCATTTAAATATATTTTAACTATTAAATATATAAAATATATTTTTTACAAATCTAAAATGGCCGTCAATATTTTTGACGCGATTAAAAAATAAATATTTTACAATATGACAATTGTCACTTTTGGTACATCTTCACTGAAATTAATTTAACATGTTTACAATATATATTTTAATCTATGTAATTCAAAAAATTTCAAAAAAGTTAAATCTATTTAAAATAAATATTTTACAAATCGAAAATGGCCGCCAATATTTTTGAAGCGATGAAAAGAATATATAATAATAAATATTTTACAATTTTAATGGCCGCCAACATATTTGAAGCGAAAATTAAATGTATAATAATAAATATTTTAAAATTTTAATGGCCGCCAACATATTTGAAGCGATAATTAAATGTATAATAATAAATATTTTACAATTTTAATGGCCGCCAATATATTTGAAGCGATGAAAACGTATTTTAAAACCAATACGGTATTGATTCTACAATATTGTAAAAACAATACGGTATTGAATCTACAATGATAATTCAATACGGTATTGAAACTACAATGGGTATTGCTTTCACAATCCTACACCGGGCCTTAAAGCGATGGAAGCAAAATACCCCATGAAAAATACCCCCCTCCCCTTCGGAAAAATGGGTTATTATTTTTTGACACCCATAAGTTTCAAAATAATTATAATTGCATAATCTTTAATATATAATATAAATATGCATAATCTTTAATATATAATATAAATAAATAACATACCTAAAATAATTTGGTTATGGATGGGTGTAGCAAAACAATAAAAAATTAAATTTAAAAAAAAGGTACCCCCACTCAAATTTTTACAAGCAGTATGAAGAATTAATGCCCAAGCATAAAAATTTTACACGGGAGATAGTTTCACTTTGTACCAATGTGTCTTATTACATAGGTATAGATTTTTTTGGGAAAGGTAGGATTTAAACTTTAATTTGGACTAGTTAAAATTTCTGTCATTACTGAACTCAAACATCTGTGGCAATTATTAAAGATGTGCGTTGCCATATCGCCCTCAATTAATTAAAGATATATCCTTGTATTCTCTTTTCATCATAAAAAATTTTTATTTTTAAAATCTTTTGTAATATTTAAACATGAAATTTAAGCTTATTTAATTGCTTTCCATTTTTTAAGTTTAATATGTTTATTATATAAAATGTTTGTTTGTTCACTCACTTTTGTTGTATATCTAATAACACATATAACCTCGTAAAAAAAAATCTAACATAATTTTATACAATTACCTTCTCATCTGGCAGGTAATATGATAGGCGCAACGTCTACATGACAGAATTTTCACTGGATGCAAACCCCCTTCAAAAACCTTTACCAACCCACCTAAAAATATTTGCAGCCTTCGGCGGCGCTGTTTCCCCATTCTTATTTCCATCTTTTTAATTATAATGATACTCTTTTCAGAGAATTTATAAAGGATAACTTAAATACTATCGATATTTTGTAAATATATAGGATATTTTTAGATAATTCAATTAAACCTCCATTATTTACAATGAATTCATTATTATAACATTATGAGCTTGCTGAAATATCTAAACCTTTTAAATTACATTTAAAAGGATAGCAGAAAGTTTTATTTGAAAAACAATGTGTATGATTGTTTGCAATATATAGATTTGGTCGATGAATTGTATTATAATAGTTCTATAATAAAATTATTAATTTTTACAGCAATAAATGTTGTCCTATTTCATCTCAAAATTTTCCTACCCCCATTAAAGCCGCCTACCCCCTACCCTCCTCAAAAAAAAAATAGGATGCAAACTGTTCATATCCCGCTCATGTAGACGCTGGATAGACGTACGTACGTTTTATTTTATCATAAGCTCTATTTGCAACATGTCTATGTCAAATATTGAAATCAACTTTATTCGTCTTATGCAAGTTTGTGAGAATATGGTATCAGCTCAAAATTATAATCAATGGAGATTTAAATCGGTAATTTTATAGCTTATTTATGATGATTGATTGATAAGTTTAGTATATAGATTCATTGGAATTATACCTACAACAGTTAATGACAATATCAACATTGTAATTTTAACTTCGATTGAAATCATATATTTTATCATAGTCAACCCCCAAAAGAAAATATTAAAGAGTACAATACTAAACTAAGTTACCTAAAATCTTTGATTAAGGCTTCAAGCTTACCACCAATTTGTTTGAGCAATGTGGTACAAATTATTATACAATTTTTATTCCAATATTTAAGGTTAGGAAACATGTGATGATTCAGAAAGTTTTTCAAAATCAATGATTGGTATTAATATACCAGAAAATGAGGTTAACATAGCATATCCTAAAAACTCAACAACATCCGTTAAACAATTATATGTTTTAATGTCTTCTGAAAAAGAAAATAACCTTAGAGCACGCCTTTTATCAAAATGTATCTTTAATTTTTTATTAATTTTATTTAAGAAATTTAAGCTAATGCTTATGACAATGATATTGACTTAGATGATATTGATAAAATTGCATTTCTTAAAACTAATTCCAAAATTCAGGAGGCTCTATCAGAACAAATGGTTGATTTGGTTAAAAATTTAAAAAATAATGTTAGTCTAGCTTCAACTATTATTAAAAAAGATAACAAGGTGATATATGTTATATTTAAATAAATGTTTTATTCATATCAGGTCTTATTTCAATCAACAAATCTTCAAGCCAAAAATTTAGAAAAATTGAAAGGTGTAAGTGATCAATTAGATATCACAAAAACTAAAGCAAATCCTTGTTGGGTTTGGTTCATTTTAATATTAGTATTTGCTATATTTTTTTGGATGCTTATATTTATGAAACTTTTTTCAAAATAAAATGTATGTGAGGTAGATATATATGTGAAAAAATTAATGATACATTTTATTTTGTTGTACCATAAAAAAAATGTAGTTTAATCTTAAATTAGATATTATGATTTTTCCTTCACAAAAAATAATTATGGGCTTAGCTAAATTAATTTAACCTGTGTAAAAAAAATTGGTGGGGTCCAGGCTTTGCTAATCTCTAGGAGTTTGAAATAGGAGTGGGGGGTGGTTAATTTAAATTAATGATGGAGGGTCATTCCATATCAAATCAATCACTTTACAACCAGACCATCTCAAATTTTGCTGAAATTTGGTATATGTTAATGAAGTGTTATAATTGACGAATCCAAAATATTAGCCCCTTAACTACTAGAACCGGAGTATAGGGTCTCAAAGTAGCTCTGCGAGGTCATTTTTCGAAAAAAATGATTTTTTATGGAATTTTTATTTTATAAATTTTTTTTAAAATTGCGGTCAAAATTTGTAATTAATTTTTTTAAATGTTAGTATAAATTTTATAAAGAGTATCAAGAATTGTTCATATAAAAATTTTCAGAGTGGTAAAAAAAGAATTAAGTATAAAAAAAACCGCTAGATGGCGTTAATAATTTTAAATAGCTTAAAATTTACATTTTTAAAATATAAGTCAATCTACCTTTTATTTATATCCTATAATATAATATTTGTTGAATAAAATGGCATTTCGGCACAAAAATAAAAATTCCGCTAGATAGCGCAAATATTCCTAAAATAGATAAATATGATTTAAATTAATTATCTATATTACAAAGTTAATAACTCATTGAATCATAAGTTATGTTGCCATATCCGAGTCGCTGGAACATAATACGTGCTTATCTCATTTATTTCAAAAAAAAATACTTTTTATCAGAGCCTAAATACATTTATTATTCCGACAGGTCCGCGGCCCAATATAAAAACAGGAAAAATTTTATAACCTTGTGTTATCATCAGGTAGACTTCGCTATCTCAGTAGAATGGCATTTCTTTGCTACTGCGCATGGGAAAGTGCCTGCGATGGAATAGAAGGAAATGTGAAACGCTTGGCTGCACGGGCCAGTTTACAACTGCCTTATGAAAATCAAATAAAATCTTGCGATTTCTTCAAATTCGCTCAGGAAAACATAAAAAATATTCATTTTTCTTATACATCCCATGAAGAATGCCAGGAGGAGAAAGAATTTTTAAAAGATCTGTTTTCAAAAGCTCTTTCCATTCCTGGAACTCATCCATCTAATTGGAACTAATTTAATTTCGGTATATAAGTAAAATTATGAGGAGTCCTCCACACGTTTGTGGGCAAGCCGCACGTATTTATAGGCGCAACATTTTAAAAAATGTTATTTAAACCTATATAGGCTTATTAAAAAGGAGTTGGGTATAAAAAGAGCCTATACCCGAGAACTGCAATATAATTTAATTATTTTAAGGGTCCGTGGTGGCTGATTTTAAGTTTAAATTCTGTGTAAGTCATAAAGATTACTATCAATATTGAGATTTAATGTTCATAGAATCTGTAAAATAAAGATATAATTAAATAAAAATTTTTAGTATGATATAGTATTATTTTTTATTAATGATTCAACCCATACAATAGTACTATCACTTTAAAATTTTTACACCGGATGTTTACATTAAAAAATAATTATGTGAATGAATGAAATAAAATTTTATATATTCTATCTAATGACCAAATATATAATTAAACAATATTTTAATTTATTAATATTTCTAATATATAACATTTCACACTTTTTTTAAAATATTCCTCGATGTAATTTGAAATGAGCGGTCATCGTATAGTTTTGTCCAATTCATTGTTTAGCGTTATTGCCATTGTAGTTCTTGCATAAGTCATATCTTTTTCGTTGGTTTGTTCTAATCGTTAACTTGTTACCTATTATCTCATTAGCTTGTTGATCTCGTTATTCATTATCATTTGTACTTATTATCATTGTTTGATTATTTCTCAAATAAAATAAATTTGGAATAATTGAAATAAGAATTGATCAATTAATGAATAATGGAATAAATAATTTTTATCGGAATAATATATAGAATATGGGTAACAATTATATATTGCAGTGGCATATTTTTTCAAATGGAAGGTTGGGGCATTTTTTTTGGGGGGGGGGGGCATCGCTCGACAGCTCCCCGCGGCATTTGGCCGGGTCATATGTTTGAGCTATTCCATTAATTATTCATAATTCAATAATAATTATATTAATATTTTTAACTTTTATTTACTAATTCGCGTTTATGGATATTTAAAGAAGAAATAAAGGTTATAACCCAATTTTTATTATTTTAAGTTAGGTATATTATATTTAATAAAAAAAATTTTTAAATGTAAAATTGAAATAAAGTTAAGTGTCATTTTTTTTATATAATTTGCTTTAAAAACTAGCCTCAGCTTAAATTCTCGTACAATATAAGTAGAAAATTTTTTTTATTGAAATTATAACTTATTATCATATACAATATTATACAAAATATTTATTAAATACTATAATTATAGTGTGATTTTTTATTTTCTTGGGAAATTTGCCAATTCATCAAGAATTTCGTTTATCTTTGGCAGTTTCTACATGGCCGAGGTGGGTAGGAGACAAATATATCTAAAATATATTGGCATTTTGAGAAGTTATAGATTTTTTGGAGTATATATTTTTTTGAGGGGGTAGACATTAATTTTTGACTTGAATTGTATTTTTTTTAAAATTCAATATTTGATACGATTATGATGTTTATCGTTAATTTTATTCTGACAATGTCAATTAAAAAGAGATAAAAAAAACTATAAATTTTCTCTCTTTGAATATGAAGCCTTTTTATTCAATAATATTTTACAATATCACAAGTAATATATTAATATTAATCCTATTTGTTAATTTTCTAAAAGTATAGAGGTTGACATATATGATTAAATTTAATAATAAATTTCAGTTAGAATACAATAAATCATTTAAAATTTTAGCAAAATACTTTAAATATTATTATTAAAAATAAGATTTTCAATAGGTAAATAAATTTTAACTATATTCTATATTTAATAATTAGCAAAGATCCAAAGTATTTATGATTTACAGATTATATTTTCTTCTCATTCAATATCAATCTCAATAGAGTGACCCAAATAACTTTGCAATTGCCGATATATTAGCAAAAATTTAAGTTTTAATTGTTTTTTATAGCCTAAATATAACTGAAAGGAAGTAAATAAAATTTTGTTGTGAGATTAAAAATGGTATCTTGTTTTAAGATTCTTTTCATTAGGTCACTAAGTAGTTGGGGGGGGGGGTAGATTTTTTAAGGGGGTTTGCCTCCATCAAATTTTCTGCCATGTAGACGCTGGTCGTTGGAACTAAATATCTGGATATTTAACAGAGCTAACTAGCCGAGATTCGGAAGTAGTATTTTGTAGATATGTTTTGAGTATAGATGTATCCCAGGAAAATTGGTTCAGGGGAAATTTTCCCGGGAAAAATTGAAAATTGGGGGAAAAAACGGGAAATAACGGAAAATTAAAAAATAACCACAAAATATACTTTAAACCTTTCAATTTTTTTTATGAAATAACTTTATTAAATTTGAGGAACTAAGGGAAAATAATATAATTAAACAATAAAGACAAAAATAAATACACTATAAACATCATTTTTTGAATAACTTTATTAATTACAAAAGGCATGTATCAGAAATTATATTTAAAATTCTTGGGATGCTAATGAAATAGCATCAATATCTTCATGGGATGAAATTGAAATATCATCATTATCACTTGATATTGATAAATCGGAATCTGAACTCTTTTGATGATATCCCGAACTTGATGTATTTGTATGATCCTTTAAATGTATGTTATGCCTTATTGATATTAATTTTTCGACTCTTTCATTCTTTATTCTATTTCTCGTTTTTGAATGAATTTTTCCAAATGCTTACCAGACACGTTCTGGCAGGGCACTTGAGGGTGGTATCGAAAGACATTTTACCGCCACTTGACAAAGGGGTTGATTTGTACACAACCCTTTCCACCATATGAGTGGTTTGGTATGGATTGAGCTCTCCCATATGCCAGCTCCTTTATAGAAACCTTGTTTTGAACGATATTCTGCTAAATTACCCATAATTTTTAAAATATCGCAATTAATTTGGCCTGAAATAATATTTATTATATTTAAAGCTGCTGTTAATTCACGGTCTGTTAATTTCACACCATAATATCGAGGATCCAGAATTCAACAGATACTTGCAAATCAAACCTCATTATTTAATGAAATTATATCTATGAAAATTGATTTGTTTTTTTTGTAATTCTATTTATTTATATATAATAAAGTTATATTATTCCATATTCTAGTGTCCATTTTTGAAAAATATAATTAAAATTATTTTATTAAATAAGACATTTAATACTCTTATTATGATGTACATTTTCATAATTAAAGATTGAAAAATGTAATTAAAATTATTTTGTAAAATATATATAAATAAGCAACTATTCAAAATTTATTTAGCAATTATTAGGTAGATTTAATCAAATTATATCATAAATTTGAAATTTGATTAGCAATATTTCTAAATCTATTTATTTTTATATCTAGTGTCTTGAAAAAAACATAAAATATATAAATATGCAAACTATTCAAAATTTATTTCACATTTTTATTAAAATATATAGATTATTATAAATATATAAATTAAGGTAGGATAAACAAAGAAACATTTATATACATATGTTTTCCATCCAAGGCCACAAAAAAATTGAAAACCCTGATTGAATCATAAATTCTTAGGAAATCTAAATAAACAAATATAATTAAACTTCCTTATTTTACATTAAGGTAAGAAATAAACTCTTTTTGTTTAAGAAATTATAAAAAAAACTTTAATAAAATACATACTGCTTTCAATCTAAACAAAGATGCGTTACATTAACAAACATACTGCGAATGCTCAATTTGTGCGCACTATTATATATCAAATCTAAATATATCATTAATTATTAATAATTCTATAATATATCACATTAATATTATGTATGAGAATATAATGTGAAACTCATAATTATTGAAATAAAATATTATATTTTATAAAATATAAATCATAATTTTTGCAAATAAATAATATATTTATATTAAGGGAAAATTCGGGAAATTTCCCTACCTTTACATCTCTAGTTTTGAGTCTTCTCAATTTGGAAAAGGTCCTTTCATTCATACATGTTGCAATAGGCAAATATGCAAAAATATAAAACTACATCAAAATATTTGGATATTGAGCCGAGATTTCCTTACACCGAATGAGCACATCAATACTATGCTCAGGTAAAATAATCAAACGTAGTAAATATTTATAACACAATTCGAATTCACTAATTAAATTGATTTCAGTATCAATTTATTTTACCAATATTGGCATCAGAGAACGAAGAAGCGTCTTTAGGTAATAAAATACGAAGATTGCTAAAGACTTGTTTTTTATCTAAAAACCGTACATTTATTTGCGATAAAAAAGTATCTAAGAATGGGATGAAAATAAAATTTTATAATATTCAGTTGAGTCAACATTTATATTATATCTCAATAATTGCCTAGGTGCTAGACGAGGTTTAATTAGTGTTATATGATAAGATTTAACTTTCAATTCAACGTCCAGATAAATATTCATCTACATTCATTCTTATTTACCTCTTCATATACGTTTTCTGCTTATAAATTTATACAAAGTAGTTAGCAATAGGAAAATAATTTATTAATGCAAATATCAGCAAAAATAAATTTTTATATTCAAATATTTGTTAAATTTTGACGGGAGAGGGTAAAATTTTTATTAGCTTTAATTTTAGATGATTAAACTGCGCATCGAGATAATTTATGTTAATTTTAGATGACTAAACTACGCATCGAGCAAATGAATGTTAATTTTAGATGACTAAACTACGCATCGAGCAAATTAATATTAATTTTAGACGACTAAAGTACGCCTCGAGCAAATTAGTGTTAATTTTAGATGATTAAACTACGCATCGGGCAAATAAATGTTAATTTTAGATGACTAAACTACGCATCAAGAAGATTAATATTAATTTTAGATGACTAAACTACGCATCGAGCAAATTAATGTTAATTTTAGATGACTAAACTACGCATCGAGCAAATTAATGTTAATTTTAGATGACTAAACTACGTATCGGGCAAATTAATGTTAATTTTAGATGACTAAACTACGTATCGGGCAAATTAATGTTAATTTTAGATGACTAAACTACGTATCGGGCAAATTAATGTTAATTTTAGACAGGGTTTAACATTTGCTCAAAATTCAAAAATCTTCACAGATCGTTGCTCTTTTGAAGATCAAAAAATGCGAAGATTTTTTCGCTAAAAAAAATTTTGAGCTTGCTCAAAGAAGATTTTTGAGCAAAATAAAAAATATTTTTTGTAAAAAAATCTTCTATAATTTTGAGAAAATATTTTGAGAATTTTATAATAAAATAAAATCTTTTGTAAGGAAATCTTTATTAAAATATTTTTGAAATTTTGATCTTAAAATTTTTTGGTAAATTCTTTAAAAATAAAATTTTTGATATATATTTTTTTTTATTTTATTATGTTAATGAAAATATTTTTTTTGAATAGGTTGTGAATGTGAGAATTGGTCATAATACCGACTGCATTTTTTTTAATATTTGGAATAAGTAATAATGATTATTTTAAAAATGTAATGTCATAATTTTAATGTTTTATATTTAATGTAAACTAAAAGTGACAATTGTCATAATACTCATCTCAGAACCTTTAAAAATAATTATAATTAAAAAAGGCTAGTTGAGCATGTTTTGAGATGGTTTCAGTGATTGTAAAGCATATAAAGGTGACAATTGTCATAATACTTATTTCACATATGTTTTAATTGGAAATAGAGAAAAATGATTATTTCAACATGAATTAATATAATGTGTAAACTATAAAAGTGACAATTGTCATAATATTCATAACAGAACCTATAAAAATAATTTTATTTTTAGGTATTAAATAGGCGAGAAAAAATTTTTTGAGCATGTTTCGAGATGGTTTTAATGATTGTAAAAATTGTCACAATCGTTATTTTTGAACTTTTTTAAAGCAAGTAGATAAAAATTTATTAAATATAAAATTAAATGTGGATGTACCATAGAGCAGTGACAATTGTCATAATCGTTATTTTTGAACTTTTTTGAATTTTTTTGAAGCAACAGAGTAAAATAATAAATTGTAAACATGTTAAATTGAAATTTAAATGTGGATGTACCATAGAAAAGTGACAATTGTCATAATCGTTATTTTTAATCTTTTTTGAATTTTTTTGAAGCAAAAGGGTAAAATTATATATTGTAAACATGTTAAATAAAAATTTCAGTGAAGATGTACCATAGAAATGTGACAATTATCATAATTGTTATCTTTGAACTTTTTTGAATTTTTTTAAAGCAAATAGGTAAAAATATATATTGTAAACCTGTTAAATTAAAATTTCAGTGAATATGTACCATAGAAAAGTGACAATTGTCATAATCGTTATTTTTAATCTTTTTTGATTTTTTTTGAAGAAATTATATATTGTAAACTTATTAAATTAAAATTTCACTGAAGATCTACCATAGAAAAGTGAAAATTGTCTTAATTGTCATTTTTAATCCCTTTTAAATTTTTTTGAACTTACAGGGTAAAATAATAAATTGTAAACTTGTTAAATTTAAATGTGGATGTACTATAGATAAGTGACAATTGTCATAATGGCCATTTTTAATCTTTTTTGAAGCAAAAGGGTAAAATAATAAATTATAAACATCATTAATTAAAATTTAAATGAGGATGTACCATAGAAATGTGACAATTGTCATAAACGTTTATTTTAATCTTTTTTGAATTTTTTTTAAGCAAAAGGGTAAAATTATATATTGTAAACATGTTAAATTAAAATTTCAGTGGAGATCTACCATAGAAAAGTGACAATTATCATTTTTAATTTTTTATTTAATTTTTTTGAACTTAAAGGGTAAAATAATAAATTGTACACATGTTAAATTAAAATTTCAGTGAATATGTACCATAGATAAGTGACATATCTAATTCTCAACTCCCTTTTAAAATTATTTTAATATATATATTTTGAAATTATCACATTACTCATAGTCATATCCATTATTTTTAAATTAGGTTAATATGATCTTGTTGGGAAACACTTAAACCTCTGGGCAGATGATAATAGTATCATATATGTTAAATTTTTAGAGCCAACCGGAACGGAGTTGAACTAGAAAGATGCATCAATATAAACATGATATTTTTGGGAACAACAAATTTAAAAATATTTTTTCTTTAATCTTTTAAATCAATTTTAGATCTTAGAAACTACTATTTGGATATATCTAGTAAAATACGCCCCCTCTGATTATACTATTCATACAAAAAATCTAAATCAGTTATATATATGAATTTTTATTTATTAAAATTTCAATGTAAACAATAACTTTATAATGAAATAGGTTATATAAATAATTATTTAAAATATCACATTATTTAACAATGTACGATTAAGCTTTATAATTAAAATATCATCAAGTATATCTTTGTCTAATCTTGTCCTTAGAGAGGTTACAGTTAGTGCCAATGCACTAAATGCTCTCTCAACTGAGACCTGGGTGCAAGGAGCAGCAAGAATTATTTGAGATAATTTAAATAATTCTGCATCTTGGTGTTTTCTTGAAACCCAATATTGCAAAATATCTTGTGAGGATGGCAATCTTTTGTTGTATAATAACGATTTTATTTTTAGCTTGATATCGCTATTACATAATTCATAAAATATAGGTCCCTTCTTGCAATCAAACTAGAGTTGTATTTTCTTCATGAGGGTCAATAGCTTGCAATTGTTTCCAAGTTGCAAATATATGTTCCTAAAATAAAAAGATGTATATTATAAATTTATTAATTTACCCTGGCCAATATTTTATCTTCTTCCAAAGGATATTTTCCATTTTCATAATGGAATCTAGGATCCATATATATCGCACTACGAAATGCGTCATTTTGAAAAAGATAGCTTTCTATAATGTTTAAACATTCCAACATACTTTTAGATAAATTATTATCCATTTCCTCCAGCTCCATTTTGCATTCTAGCCATGAAGCAAAAAAATCACCTATTACAATATTACTTTTTTGTAATTTCATTGTGAATTTGTATAATGGGAAAAGGACTGATGTACCTAATAGGATAATATCAGAAGAATCGATTAAAAAATGCTCCTTTAGAATATCTTTGAGATTTTTTTTTATTTTGCATTATATATAAAAAAAAAATTTTGTAATTTTTAATTTTAACTTTCTTGTTTTTTCCTTTTATTTTTATTTTCACTTGTTTATTATATTTTGAAATAAAAAATCAGGAATTAATGTTATATAAAATAAAAAAAATGAATAAAATAATTGTTTTATTGAGGCCAAATAAAACCCCCATTTATAAATTTGGATGGGATACATTTATTTAATGTTTTTTTTATTTATATTTATAAAAAATCAAATGTTAAATGAAGATATAAAAAATGCATTTTCTTTTCTTTTCGTTTTTCCCATTGTCTCTCTCTCTCCCTCCTTTATTTATTTTATTTTAATGTTTTGCCTTATGAATTAAAGGAAATAAAAATCTCAAAAAAATGAAATTTGCTGGTGCCAGCGAGGCGGCACCAGATTGAAAAAAAGTATTATATAATTTTTTTTTTATAAAATTGAATTCAAATTTTTTTTTAATTTTCATTGCTGTAATGGTACCCAAAACCGATACGTTTTCCCCCTTGAAGGAGGGAGTTTGACGGATGGCCTCTTATTCTGTTTATGGCTATTTATATTTTTTCCTGACTCCAATTGCTATATTTCTTTTGTGGTTTATGATAGGTATCAGAGTTTATTGTAGAAAAATTTATTTGATTGGGTTAAGAATTATTTGTTATACCAAATAAAACTGAATTTGAAATATTTTGAGAATAAGATGGTTCTTCCTGTGAGGAAAAATCTAAAAGATTATATATAATAAACAATATAATGTTAATTGGTACCAACATGTAGATGTAGAAAGATTTAAGAGACCTGGAGATAGTGACTATTTTACTAATTTTGTAATTTTTAATATCTTAAAAAATGGGAATTTTATTTCCTGGGAATTATATTCATAGATTCTTTTTAATGTTTACCTAATAGATTTTTAATAATAAACTAAAGTTAAAATTTTTTAGCCCGCTAATTGTTAAAATTTTGTAACCGATTCGCTCGCACTTTTTAAAATTATTAAGCTAGGCCGCCCATGGACGGGCTTCAGCTAAAAACCTGCTCGTTTCAGCAAATAAATTCTAAAATGATCATAATGATTATGACAATTGTCATTTTTCTATGGTACATCCTCATTTAAATTTTAATTTAACATGTTTACAATATATAATTTTATATTTTTGCTTCAAAATAATTCAAAAAAGATTAAAAATAACGATTATGACAATTGTCACTTTTCTATGGTAGATCTCCACTGAAATTTTAATTTAACATGTTTACAATATATAATTTTACCCTTTTGCTTAAAAAAAATTCAAAAAAGATTAAAATAAACGTTTATGACAATTGTCACATTTCTATAGTACATCCTCATTTAAATTTTAATTTTACACGTTTATAATTTATTATTTTACCCTTTAGCTTCAAAAAAATTCCAAAAAGATTAAAAATGGCCATTATGACAATTGTCACTTATCTATGGTACATCCACATTTAAATTTAACAAGTTTACAATTTATTATTTTACCCTGTAAGTTCAAAAAAAATTAAAAAAGATTAAAAATGACGATTAAGACAATTTTACTTTTCTATGGTAGATCTTCAGTGAAATTTTAATTTAATAAGTTTACAATATAAAATTTCTTCAAAAAAAATCAAAAAAGATTAAAAATAACGATTATGACAATTGTCACTTTTCTATGGTACATATTCACTGAAATTTTAATTTAACAGGTTTACAATATATATTTTTACCTATTTGCTTATAAAAAAATTCAAAAAAGTTCAAAGATAACAATTATGATAATTGTCACATTTCTATGGTACATCTTCACTGAAATTTTTATTTAACATGTTTACAATATATAATTTTACCCTTTTGCTTCAAAAAAATTCAAAAAAGATTAAAAATAACGATTATGACAATTGTCACTTTTCTATGGTACATCCACATTTATATTTCAATTTAACATGTTTACAATTTATTATTTTACTCTGTTGCTTCAAAAAAATTCAAAAAAGTTCAAAAATAACGATTATGACAATTGTCACTGCTCTATGGTACATCCACATTTAATTTTATATTTAATAAATTTTTATCTACTTGCTTTAAAAAAGTTCAAAAATAACGATTGTGACAATTTTTACAATCATTAAAATCTCGAAACATGCTCAAAAAAATTTTTCTCGCCTATTTAATACCTAAAAATAAAATTATTTTTATAGGTTCTGTTATGAATATTATGACAATTGTCACTTTTATAGTTTACACATTATATTAATTCATGTTTGAAATAATCATTTTTCTCTATTTCCAATTAAAACATATGTGAAATAAGTATTATGACAATTGTCACCTTTATATGCTTTACAATCACTGAAACCATCTCAAAACATGCTCAACTAGCCTTTTTTAATTATAATTATTTTTAAAGGTTCTGAGATGAGTATTATGACAATTGCCACTTTTATAGTTTACATTAAATATAAAACATTAAAATTATGACATTACATTTTTAAAATAATCATTATTACTTATTCCAAATATTAAAAAAAATGCGGTATTATGACCAATTCTCACATTTACAACCTATTCAAAAAAAAATATTTTCATTAACATAATAAAATAAAAAAAAATATATATCAAAAATTTTATTTTTAAAGAATTTACCAAAAAATTTTAAGATCAAAATTTCAAAAATATTTTAATAAAGATTTCCTTACAAAAGATTTTATTTTATTATAAAATTCTCAAAATATTTTCTCAAAATTATAGAAGATTTTTTTACAAAAAATATTTTTTATTTTGCTCAAAAATCTTCTTTGAGCAAGCTCAAAATTTTTTTTAGCGAAAAAATCTTCGCAAAAAATTGATCTTCAAAGATTTTTTCCTCAAATTTTTGGGCGAAAAAAATCTTCAAATTTTTATTTGAAGATTTTTGTAAAACCCTGATTTTAGATGACTAAACTACGCATCGAGCAAATTAATGTTAAGGGGGCTAGTCGTACCGATTTTTGCAAAATAGTTTTTTTTTAAAATTAATAATTTATTGGATCAGCTAGAACTACTCCTAGAGAGTATATAATACAGGTTCTTCAATTTTTTTCGATAGCCAATATTGCAAAATATTTTGATGGGGAGGCAATTTTTGGCTATATATAAGAAATTAATTTTTGTCATAATATAATAAATAAATACTTTTCGGCTCAAAATTATTGGGCTAACTAACTAGTGCTAAATATTTGGACAAATCCAACTACTGAACCGACTTGAGCCAAAGCATATTACTAGTCGGCTTGAGCCTAAGCCAAATTTTATGTCTTTAAAACAGACTCAGAAAATTATTGAATTAAACATATATTACCCGCATTTTTTTGATCATATAGGAAATTTAAATATGTAAAAATCGATATATTCCTCTAATAAGGTTAGCCAGGTAATGGAAGATAATTATTTCGAATTAATTAATATTAAATTAATATTGAATTGAACTATTCATCCTCTGTAAAGTTTTCTAAAATAAATGATTGTTACGAGATTATTTATTTTGTTTTAAATTAATAATTTAATTTTATATAATTATTTAAAATTTTACAATTTTTTATCAAACTAAAAATAAGGCTTATATAACAATTTTCATATTAATATATAAAAAAAAATCAATCTACACAATTTATATAAAAAAATCAATTTATATCAACATAAAAAAAAACAATTTAAAGGTTAGTATTAATCGGTCATATAAACATTCCACCCTTTAAAAAAATGATCTCCACTCAGGTTTTTCTTGCATGTGAATCTTATCTTGCAGTCTGTCATAGTTTCGTCTTGGAAAACGATATTTATTTTGGTTGTGCATATGATTGTTCAAGTCTTTCATAAGTCATTGTAGTCGTTGGCTTGATTCAATCACGTTGGTTTGTTAATATCGTTCTGAGTACGCTGGCTCGTCGTTAAGCTCCGTCATTATCATTGTCAATTTTACAAAATTGTTATTATCACCAATTGTAAAATTATCATTATTAAATAGGATTTCGGAATATATGAATAATTAGAGAATCGATCAAATTTGGATGTTAGAATAATATAAGGATGATAAATCAACAAGATTGTTAGATAATATTTTTAGAGGTTTTTTTTATTTTTTTTATATATTTTTTAATAAAAGATGATAAGATGATATGTACGTCTGAACATCTATCTCTCTCTTCGGAAATTTAAACTTTATGCCCTTATTTTTTAATTTAAAAAGTATTTTGAAATAATAATTATACATAAGATTGTTTTTAGTAAAAAAATAATTTTTTGAGCCTTAAATTTTTAGAAAAAGATCTTTTCATCACATCCTTGAGTATTATTTTAGAATGAAGACGTTTAGTTTTTATATGACTTCTCTTAGTGATACTTTTAATTGTCTTCAAATTTATAAGTTTCAAATTTTTTTTATCGCATTTAGTAAGAGTTTTTTTTATTTCAATATTTTCTTTAATGATTATTTCCTTATTTTCTTTAAAGCTTATTTCCTTATTTTCTATAATCACAAATGTTTCAAATTTTATTATATAATTTATTTCTTTTAGTTTATAAGAATCTCTTTTAGTTTATAAGAATCTCTTTCCTTTTGAATATTGGGTTTTAATTCAATATTTTTCAATTTTTTGTTACTAAAAGATTTACAATTATAATAATAATTTCTTTTATAATAATGTGTTTCTTTATCTAATTTTCTATTTTTATAATAATTCTCATTATTAGATTCACTAAAATTTTTATTAGAACAATTTTCTTTTATTTCTGTAGCCGATTTATAATTACATAAACACTTTAATATATATATGTTTCATCATAACTTGAATTTAACTCTCTTGGAAACACTGCTTTCATGACTAAATATAATTCATCTAGTAAATTACCTATTTAAGCTTATAGTATTCTTACTATCATGAAATTTTAAATAATCTTCTAACTTGTCAATGGACTTTGTTTTATTATTATTGTCCCATATAGGTTTATTCATAATTTAGAGATTTATCATTAAATTTTTTTAATTATTCTTCACTTTTTCAAATAAATCATTTCTTACGTGTTTTTAGAATGATATACATATTACATTCCAGAACTTTTTTTTATCTAGTTGTCTATGTTCCAGTAGCTAAAATCATATTGTCTGTGGATTTTAGAATATTTTGTAAGTCATTATAGCCCAATTTTATTTAGTTCCTCTAATTTGATATATACCTCATCTGGTAGTCTTCTCGTAAAGGAATCTGCTTTTTCAATGTCCGAGATCTGAGTGTCCTTGAAGATGTCTTCGAATCTACTCAAAAAAAATCGCCATTGCCTGAGTATATTGGAAATTCAATATTTATATTAACATTATTATTGAGAATCTGTTTCATATTTATTTATTTATTTACGATTTCCTCGAATATGTAGACGGAACTGCCACCATAAAGTTTTCTAAAATAAATGATTGTTACGAGATTATTTATTTTGTTTTAAATTAATAATTTAATTTTATATAATATATTTTAAAATTTTACATTTTTTTTATCAAACTAAAAAATCAGGCTTGTATAACAATTTTCATATTAATATATAAAAAAAATCAATCTACACAATTTATATAAAATCAATTTATATCAACATAAAAAAAAACAATTTAAAGGTTAGTATTAATCGGTCATATCAACACTGTTTTAAATTGGCTTATCGATTAAAACTCGAGTTTATAGAGTAAAGTAAAAAATATCAAATATTTTCAGTTTAAGAAGAGAACAATTTTAAAAATAAGTAATCTTAAGATAATTATTTCTATGTTAATATTGAAATACTCGTCCTTTATAAATAAAAATATGATTAAAATTGATATTTCTTTTCTGAAAGTTAAACATTAGCCCAATAGTATCTCACGAATATCAAGATCATGCAATTTTTCGATAAACCATGGATTTATAATATGAATTTCAACATATTAAATATCTTTCCAATTTTTAATTTACTATCAGTCATATTTATAGACATATTTTGTTTATTCCACAAAGACTGACACTTTTGAAATGAGCATGTTCTAAAGCTTTCTCTGCACCAACTGTGGCCACTAAATTAATATTGTGGCAGGCACATAAATGCTGTGGTAGAAAATCATCACATTCTACTGCTAATAAGGATATCATTGATATCCACATATTTAAAATTTTCATCTATTTTAGAACTTTTATCCTCAAACATTCTAAAAATATAAGGAAAGTTATATATAATTTTAAAATGATTAATATAAAATAACCTGAAAGCCTTTACAAGATTTTTACCATTGTTACTAATGGTGTTTATTGCTTTATTCTGTATTAAACTTCTATGTATATCAATAATAATCTTGGCCAAAAATATTAAAAGTGTGCTTTTCAACACGTTTTGAGGTTAAGGATGCAGACCTTTGTTGTAATGATTTCCAGTCGATCCAATGGCTACATCCAATAAAGTTGTCTCATAAAGATCCACCTCTTTTTTAAAAGAGAAAAATATTTAAGGTAAGATGGGAATAAATTTATTTAATCCAATCAACACTATATTATGGTCTGCCATGTTTTATGATTTGAAAAAGAGAAACTATAAAATATAAATAACAACTCGGCTCAACATTTAATACATAAATAGTTTAATAAACTTATTGTATATTAATTCAACAAAATATATTTATCATTAAGAATTTTTTTTTAAACAATTTATTCAATAAATTTAAAGTAACGGAGGAGCGGTGTTCCTCCACTCATTCCAAAAACCTAGCTAGCTCCCGCTCCCGACTTCTAGTTAGATTAGCTAAACAGTCTTTTTTGACGAAATGATTTTTGTTCGATTAAATGACGAATCATTTATAAAGGGGCAATATTTTGAGGCATTCTCCTGGGTTAGCAGTTTACTTAATATCCCATGTACGATGAACCAAATATCCGCCTTTAAATAATTTGAATGACTTTATTACAATTCAACAAAGGGGTAAAATTTTTTTGCTTTAAGTGTAAATAAGAGTTATGGAGAGGAGTTTAATAGATTAATCACAACTTTTTGAAATAATAATATGTAAAAAAAATGACTATTTAAAAAAAAAAAATAAGGCTCTCAGAAAAATGACGAGAAATGTTTTTAACTCCACCGATTTCCTGAACACTGATCCCGAATTGGTGCAAGCCTTCATAACTCACGAGCATGTTAAGCCCCTAACACCCATGATATTGCAATTCCTTATCAAGTGGGCTCAAAATCGATGTGCCGTTTATTGCAAACCCGTTACTTCGGGAAGAGTTATAAACGCTCTGAACGAAAATGTCATGGTTATGAACTACATAGAGAACTTGAATTATCTAGACTTCCGTGAAATCGTGGTGAAACGAAAATTATTGAGCGAGTTTGTTATGATGGAGGTATTATCCGCCAGAATTCGTAGCTTGGAAATCGATAGTTATAAGCCAGACTTGATAAAAGTCGAAATCTCACTGCACTGTCATAAGTTTAGTGTAAAGTCACCGGTGCTTAACACCTTTCCTACTCATTTAGATGTGTGTCAACAGATATACCTAGTTGGTCTTGGTAATAATTGTGACTATAATGGTAAAATAAATATAACGGTCAAAGATGACGATCAAATTTGTCTTAAGTACGAAATTAATTCTACTAATTCTATTGTACAACCTCCATATCATTTTATGCTACCTCTAATACCCCTATACCAATCTCACCATTGTATCATAAATTTTCTGAAAAATGCTTCAACCAGCGATGTGACATGGAACGGAGAAGCCATAAAAGTGACCTCAGGTTCTCAGAATTCTATTTTAAATGAACTCTTTTACATTTGATATGTTATTTCAAATTTCTATATATTACCCTTCAGAACTTATATTAATCATATATGTCTACTTGTTCAAATAGGATTTATAAATAAATTCATTAAAAAAGTAAATTTAACATTAAGATATTATTAAAGTAACAAATTCAGAATTATATTATTATAAATTTTTCGCGATTTATATTTGTGGCAATAAAAAAAAATAATGATATTTATTAATGACTCGACTAGTAAAGATTATGATTCTATAACCATTAATCTATATATTGTAAATTTCAATCCTAAATAACTAGGACCGGTGGACTAACAGAAATTACGATTGTGAAAGTTTTCCGTAAAATAGGGTTCTGGTTACGTTTTTGAGATTATCAGAGATTCAGGTTCTTTCTAATTCCGGTATCATACTCCGTTATAGCAATGAAAGTTTCAAAAAAAATTTAACAATAAACCAGGGATACGAATCGTAGGAAAAATAGACTTAAGTTCTGACAAAAATCACGGTTCAGATTTGATTGATAAAATTTATGGCTATGCCGATATTTAATGTCAGATCGTCACAGATATTTTGCGTTTTCAAAAAATTTCAGATATGGGCCTATTTTAAATAAACCGATCCGAAATTTTTTTATTTTTGGGTTATTTTATAATTGTATATATAATCGTATAATTTTTTATAATAATAAATTAATGGAAGGAACATGCACAATTTATTTGTTGTAATGCTTAGAAAAAGTTTAAAATTTTGTTATATTTGCAAAAAAACGATTAATTCAAAATTTTAAGAGTAAATTACCTTTGATTATTGAGTTTTCCAGAGGTATCAGAAAGGTTTGGACATCTATTGGCGTAATTTCAAGGCATAGGTAATAATATTTTTGTAAACATTTTAATTTGGCCCTTTTTAAAAATCGACTAAATGGAGCTGTTTAACAACACTACATTCACACATAAACATTGCAAATATTTTAAATGAGAATATTAACTTGTGGAAAATAAAATATTGATATATTTATGAAACACGGAGAATTGACATTCATTTTGTATATTTCCCAAAGAAATAGTGGCTAAGAATTTTATGCTTTTTTTTTATATATATGATTAGTATCGAGCATATAACAATAAAATGTTTGAATGAGCCAATAAAATTACAACACTGAGTGTATATTTATATAATATGGTAAAAAATAAAGCTACCTTCATTTTAAGGTAGTTCCCTTCTAATTACAATAAATTTGAATAATTTATACTATATAAATTTTCTTAAATAGGAAATCTCTTAGTTAAAATTGTTTTGTTATTTATAAACCAAATTAATTATAATACTACTTGCACTTTTCAATTTTGAGAAACCTCTACGTTACCCACTAAGAACGTTTTTAATATGTTATTGAAAGCGTGGAGCCACATACACCCTAGCAGGGGGATCTTATCACAATCCACAACTATGGCCTCCAACGTTTGTGAGTTATCTTCAAACTTAACGTTCACATTAGCTAGACCTAATATCTTGATGGCGCTGCCGTCATAACCTATCAGTTTCATATCCGTCTTACATATCGTGGTTATGCCTACGGTCTTAGTTGTATGCTTCGGGAGTATTGTGTACCTTGTACCGGTGTCCACTTGCATCAACTTGGGTATGTTGTTGATGCTCACCGTTACGTTTTACGCGTCATATCTGGTATCGTTGACCCCCAGATTGTACACTTCAAAATTCTGAAGATTATATTCTTTAAGGTCTGTGTTTAAGTCGTCGTCATCATCGATTACTTCGATGTTCATAGCATGGTTCGTATTCAATTGACAATCACGATCTTTGTAATCAGAAGATCTGTTGTAGGTATTATTGTCATTTTTGTACTGGTTGGGCCTCGACGAATATTTCGGAAAACCATTAATAATTTGAGGGTTGTGCCTGTGCTGAACATGACGGGAATAGTTGGTTCGGTTTATTAAAAATTCAATATTAAAATTGATAAATTTAAATATATATAAAAAAGTTCTTGGACCGATTTTTATTTAAAAATATTAAGCCCGACCCGGCCCGAACCCTATTTTCTAAAAAGAGTTAGGCCCGAGCTCGACCCGAAGCCCGTTTGGGCCGGGCCTACTTTTGCAGATCTCTATAATTTTTATTGATTTTATTTAACCTTTTACCTTTATATTTTTCCCCAAATTTTTAATTAAAATTTGAAGAAAATTATGACATTTTTTAAAATGATAAAGATTAAAGTTTATAAATATTATGTCAATAAGAAAGATACGGTAATGATGTAGATAGTTCATCTCTTTACTTTATCGTTTTATGAGACATCGTCCAAATTATAAAATATTTTATCTCTCCACACCCCCCCCCCCTTTGAACTTTTATCTCTTAAAAGATAAAAAAAAATGGCTAATCTAAATTTACCTCAATTCAAAAATGTAGGTACATCTACACGGACGAAATAAATCTAGAAGAGACCTTAAATCTTCCGGAACTGATTAATCTTTTGTACGCTTCTAAAAAATACATGTTAACCGCCTTGCAATACAGATGCGTCAAGTACGTAAACGACAATATTGATCGATCCAATGTCATCGACGTTTACCTGTCTACCTCAATTCACCCCGAGATTGATAAATCAAAATGTTTAGAAGTTTGGATTTTTATAAACGAATTATTCGACATTCAATTTGACGTATACGAATAAGAAAAAAATATTATTCGTGCGAATTATGAGAAATTATTTCGCAATAATTGAACATGTCCCGAAAATGTATTTTCAAAATAAAAATGGCGTCAAAAAAATTTAAAATTCTCTAAATTCGAATCTGATAAACAATCACCCCTTTTCCTTTAAAACCTGTTAAGCACTGCTCAACAGAAGTACTAGAGGGAAGAGGGGCATTATATTTTGTATAAATATTTTTTTTAAATCATTATTTTATCCAATATATTTATTTTAATATTATAATCGATTTGATTGACACCAAAATAAATCTCCTAAATCATTGATAGGCAACATTAGAAGGCTCTATAACCTGAAATATATTTATTTCGAAAAATTAACTTGATATTTCCTTTTCTGAAACATTAGCGCAATTATATCACATGAATATTAAGATCTTATAATTTTTCGCTAAATAACTGTGGTATTTGAACAAATTAGATATCTTCCCGATTTTTAATTTATACTATCAGTCATATTTATATACATATTTTGTGTGTTCCACAAAGACTTACACTTTTATGAGTATGTCTTAAGCATGAACTGTGGCCACTAAATTATTGTGACAGGCACTTAAATCCTATGGTAGAAAATGATAACCTTCTACTCTGTTAATAAGGATATCATTGATATCCACATCTTAAAAATAGAACTTTTGTCCTCATACATTCTAAAAAAATATAAAGAAAGTTATATATAATTTTAAAATGATTAATTTAAAATAACCTTGAAAGCCTTTACAAAATTTCTATCATTGTTAGGGTTTTTATTGTATTCTGGATATTAAACCTCCATCTTCTTTGTATATCAATTATAACCTTGACCAAAAAAAAAGTATGCATACCTTCAACACATTTTAAGGCTAAGGCTACAGACCTTCGTTGCAATGATTTCGAGTCGATCCAATGAGCTGCAACATCCAAGAAAGTTTTTTCATTAAGCTCCACCTCTTTTTAGAAGAGAAATCTATTTAAGTTAGGATGCGAGAATGCAAATTTTATTTCATCCAATCAACACTATGGTCTGCCATGTTTTATGTATTTAAAAAGACAAACTATAAAAATAAATAGCAACTCGGTTCAATATTTAATATATAAATAGTTTCATAAATTCATATTGTATATTCATTCAACAATATACATTTATTATTAAGATTTTTTTAAAAGAAGCTTTCCTATTCTTTAAAAAAATAAGCGGCACTCCTTGACTTCTAGTTAGAAAAGCCAAACAGTCATTTGATGGCGAAATGATTTTCGTTCAATTAAATGACGAATTCATTTGTAAAGGGGCATTATTTTGAGACATTCTCCTGGGTTAGCAATTTACTCAATATCCCAAGTGTACGATGAGCCCAAATATCCGCATTTAAATAATTTGGATGACTTTATTACAATTCAAAAAAGGTCTGGAAGTCGGATTTATTTAATCATATTATATTATAATATTATAGATATAGCTAGCAATATTGTATTCTTGGATTATCTACCAAATAATAATGAAAAAAAAAATATCTCGAGAAGAAAATTTAATCAAAATTCTCGGTTAAGTTGATGCAAATAGACAGCAATCTAAATTTATATTACGTGTCCAAAATGTATAGAAACCTAATAGATTTTTTTCTAATATTAAATATATCAAATTTTATTTTTAATTCAATGTAATTTATTTATATTTAAAAAAAATTATGCCATTTTTTCACTTTGATAATTTTATATATTTATTGTCTAATTTCATTATTATAAATCTAATTTCTACTCATTACAATGTAAATTAATATAATTTTAAAATATACAAATTTCTAGTTAAAACTTGCATTATTATGGAAAACATTCAATAGGTAGGGTAAAATTTCTTTGCTCCTAAATGTAAATAAAAGTTATGGAATATGTAAAAATGACTATTTAAAAAAAAATTAGGCTCTCAGAAAAATGACGAGAAATGTTTTTGACTCCACCGATTTCTTAAACGCTGATTCCGAATTGGTGCAAGCCTTCATAACTCACGAGTATGTTAAACCGTTAACACCCATGATATTGGAATTCCTTCTCAAGTGGGCTCAAAATCGATACGCCGTTTATTGCAAACCCGTTACTTCGGAAAACGTTATAAATACTCTGAACGAAAGTGGTTTCAAAGTTATGACCTACATAGAGAACTTGAATTTTCTAGACTTCCAGGAAATCGTAGTGAAACGAAAATTATTGAGCGAGAGTGTTCTGATGGAGGTATTTTCCACCAGGATTCGTAGCTTGGAAATCGATGGTTATAAGCCAGACATGATGAACCTCGAAATTTCACTGCACTGTCATAAGTTTGGTGTAAAGTCATCCTTGCTTAACACCTTCCCAACTCATTTAGATGTATGTAAACAGATATACCTAGTTAGGCTTGGTATTAATTGTGGCTATAACGGTAGAATAATTATAACAGTCAAAGATGGCGATCAAATTTGTCTTAAGCAAGAAATTAATCTTTCTACAGCTTTTGTACCACCCACTATAAAAAATTCAAATATACATTCTTCATATCATTTTGCACTACCTCTAATACCCCTATACCAATCTCACCATTGTATCATGAATTTTAGGGAAGGTGCTTCAACTAGCACTGTGACGTGGAACGGAGAAGCTTTAAAAATTATCTCAGGTTCTCTAGATCCTATGTTAAATGAACTCTTTTACATTTGATATGTTATTTCAAATTTCATAATACACCCTTCAGAACTTATACTAATCATTTATGTCTACTTGTTCAAATAGGATTTATAAATAAATTCAGTAAAAAATTATAAATTTAACATTAAAATATTATTAAAGTAATAAATTCAAAATTATGTTAAAAATTTTAGCGATTTAAATTTGTGGCAATAAAAAAAAATATCATTTTCAATGACTCGCCTAGTAAAGGTTTTATGATCCTAGCCATTAATCTTTCTATATATTCCAAATTTTAATCCTAAATAACTAGGAGCGGTGGCCTAACAGGAATTACAGTTGTGAAGGTTTTTCATAAAATGGGGTTCTGGTTACGGTTTTTAGATTATCAGAGATTCAGGTTCCTTCTAATTCCGGTGTCGTACTCGTACTCCGTTTTAGCAATGAAAGTTTCAAAATTTTTTTAACAATAAAACAGGGATACGAATCGTAGGAAAGATAGACTTAAGTTCTGACAAAAATCACGGTTCAGATTCGATTGGAAAAATTTATGGCTATGCCAATATTTAATATCAGATCGTCACAGGTATTTTGCGTTTTCAAAAAATATCATACATGGGCCCATCTTTTAAAAAAACCGATCTGATATTTTTTAATTTTTGGGTTTATTGTAAAAATATATATTTTTTTTTAAAAATCACTTATTCTCTTTAAAAAAATCACTTCTTTTTGGTAGATTTTTTTAGATATGATAAAAAATTTTTAGATTTTCGCCATAATAAATATATATATTTTTTTTTTTATTTCGATAAGGAATATTTAAAATATATATTTTGGAGATATTAAAATAAAAAGAGAAATAACGAGAAAAAACCTTAGTCGCATAATTTGTGACATTCAAAACGTTAAGAAAATAGTTATCCATCATTACTATACTAATTGAAATTGAATACTAAGTTTATGTTTTAAATACAAATAAATTTTATAAAAAAAATTAACATCAGCAATTTCGTCTCTTTTGTAATTTTCGTAACATTTTTAAAAAAATATGAAATTTGATTTTATCGATGAAACTAAATCCTTATCAGATGTAGTGTTGTTAAATGGCTGAGCCAAGCCGGCTTAGCCGAAAACTCAGCCAGTTTCTGAGCCAAAAATTCGGCTCAGGCTCAAGCCGGCTAATTGAGCCGGCTGGCTCAAGCCGATGGCTCAAGCCGATAGCTCAAGCCGATGGCTCAAGCCGATGGCTCAAGCTGATAGCTCAAGCCGATGGCTCAAGCTGATAGCTCAAGCCGATGGCTCAAGCCGATAGCTCAAGCCGATAGCTCAAGCCGATGGCTCAAGCCGATAGCTCAAGCCGATGGCTCAAGCCGATGGCTCAAGCCGATAGCTCAAGCCGATAGCTCAAGCCGATGGCTCAAGCCGATAGCTCAAGCCGATGGCTCAAGCCGATAGCTCAAGCCGATGGCTCAAGCCGATAGCTCATGCCGATGGCTCAAGCCGATGGCTCAAGCTGATAGCTCAAGCCGATGGCTCAAGCCGATAGCTCAAGCCGATGGCTCAAGCCGATAACTCTACCCGATAGCTCAAGCCGATAGCTATAGCCGATGGCTCAAACCGATTCAAGACTAATCCGGCTAGCCGTTTAACAACGCTAACAAATAAATAAATTTCGAATCAAGGGTCGGCTTGAGCTAAGTCATGAGCTCACTCGAGCTAAATTTGACTCAAAAGGCCGGCTTAAGTCAATTTTAGACTCAAAAACTAGATGAGTTTTCAGCCGTTTACCAATATTAATCTTAAATAAATTTCGGCTTGAGCCAAAATGAAGATCATAATAACAATTAAAAAAGGTTTACGACACTTATTTCATCGGTATAGCAAACTTTTGTTTTTTTTCTACCGAAGTATAAAATATGATATTGCACGAAGTATATTAAAGATCTGCAAGAGTAGGCCCGGCCAGTACCTGGTCCGAACGGGCTTCGGCTTATATTTAAAAAAAAATCAGATTCGGGCTGGGACAGGCATAATATTTTTTTAAAAATTCGGGCCTGGTGGTGCTCAGTCAGGCCTGATAAATTTTTTTATCTAAATTTATCAATTTTATGTGATTTTGTTTCTAGAAGGAACAAAGGTTTGGACATCTATTAGCGAAATCATGAGGCTTAGCAAATATTTTTCCGGCTAAAATATTGAGTTTTTTATAAATCGGCTCAAAACGAGCCGTTTAACAACACTATATTTATAATAAATCAGGCCAAGCTGGTAAATTTTTTATTAAATAATTTCGGGTTCGTGCCAGGTCGGCCAAATTTTATTAAAAAAAATTAGGGCTAGGCCGGGTTTCAAAAATAAGGCCGGATGCAGATCACTAAACTATATTCTAATTCCTGATGATATTAAATGTTAATTTAGACAACTCATTCACAAGTTTAATCATACACAAGTATTCATTTAAAAAAATTTTATATTTATTTTAAAAAAAATAAATAACATAAAAAAATAATATACCACCCGAGACGAGATTGGCAGCATCCGGAAATTTTAAATCATTAATTTTATTTGTTTGAATTGAAATAAAGTTATATTTTTTATATTTTTTTATTTATTATAATATAATAATATTAAATTTTTTACAATTATTAATTAATATTATTATAAAATAAAATCCATGCTTTTTTAGTTTATGTAAAAAAAAGTATATAAATTCATTTATTTTTTAAAAAAAGTAGGAGATATGGATTATTCATCATTTGACGATTCCTCACTTACAGGGATAGAGGTAAGGTCAATTATATAATATATGCTTATTTTTTAGTTTTTCTTTAAAAGTAGTTAGAGTTACATAATTTTGTTAAAATTTGTAATCTTAAACGAGATACATAGTCTTTGGTTAATTAAAATAATTTTGATTTCATTAAGAGAAGTATATTTGAATCTGCATATTATTTATTAAATCATAGCAATTCAATTTAATTTAGGTTTATGGCAATATGCTAATTGGCTCAGCATCCGATTAGTGAATTTAATTTTTTGTTAAATTTTGCGCTAGATTAAAAGTTTAATTTTTCCTTGTTCAATGGTTTCTTTATTTTAATGATGTCTCATTTTCTATTTAATTCCTAATAATATAATTAATTTTTATTATTTTTGGTTAATTTGTAAAACTAATTTGTTCAGAAAAGTCCGACCCAATATATAAATATTTTTTCCGCCCAGCCCGATTTTATATAAATAGAAAATTTTTTTATTGGAAAAAATTTATTAAATGAAAAATATTAGTGCTTTGTTTCTTGAAATATTTTTAAAATATAGATCTTAATTTAACACAACTTAATGATAATAAGCCAAGCTCGGCCCATTTTTTTAAAAATATATCCTATCCGGAATGAGTTTTTTAATTTATTTCGAAAAGTCCGACCCGAAATATAAATAATCTTTCCGCCCAGCCCGATTTTATATAAATTGAAAATTTTTTTATTGGAAAAAATTTTTTAAATTAAAAATATTAGTGTTGTTTCTTGAAATATTTTTATATAGATCTTAATTTGAAAATGACAAATATCCCGCCAATGCATACCTTTAAGATATATTCCTTATAGTAATTTATTTAAATAGTATAAAAACTTGAAATTTATATTTATATCTATTTTTTTAATATATAGACGCAGCCTATGTCCAGTCCAATCATGGAAATTCAAGAAGAAGGATATAAAACTTCTAGATCAGAGAACAGCGTCATTATCAAAAATAATTTTAAAGATACTCCTAAGAAGTCAAGACGTAAATGTAAATTTTGTGATAAGTTCTACCTGTCTACTACAGCTTCCAGTAATTTAAAAAACCACCTAAAAAGATGTCATCCCAATATATTACAAAATGTTAGTCTACAATTGAGTGATTCTAGTTCTACATCATTAATTGGAGTTAGAAAACTTTCAGCTAATGAAAATCTTAATCTAAATAAATTAATTTTAAAGTATCACATTGATCAAAATGTACCTATTAATGGATTCGATAGTGAATCATTTAAAGATATATTTAAATATATCAATAAATATTCAAAGATTTGGTGTCTACAGACCGCATCCAAATATTTATCGAACATATATACAATAGCTAAAAATGAAATGATTTCTAAGCTTAATAATGTTAACAGCCAAATTTCTATAACCACAGATATGTGGACTGGAATAAATTCCACTTCATATATGGCTCTTACGATCCATTATATAGATAATGAATGGATATCCAAAAATTATTTACTAGATTTTATCGAGGTACCTCACCCCCACACGGGTGAGGATATTTGCTCAGTTATAATTGAATCTCTTAAAAAATTTCAAATTCCTAAAAAAATATCATCAATAACCCATGATAATGCCTCAAATATTTTATCAGCATCTGAATATATCAAAAAATATTATTTAAAAAATTATAACAAAGATTTTTACATCAATCGATGCTTAGCACATACTATAAATATAATAGTCAAAGAAGGATTAGATTCATATTCTTCCCTCCTCCAAAATATAGATATTTTAGTTAAAAAATTGCACAGAAGTCCCAAACTCATGCAGGAGTACATGAGGATTAGTGGTGGCACAAAAATCCCAAATGATGTGGCCACCAGATGGAACAGTAGATATTTAATGATTAAATCAATCAATAAGGTATTAATATTAAATATTTTACTTTTTAATAATTTTTAATATTTATAGAATATAGATGCTGTCATAGAGTTTGGCACAAAATTCTTGGAAGATTTTCATTTAAATAATGAAGAATGTAAATTTTTAAAAGAATTAGAAAGTTTTTTATTTCCATTTTACAAGATTACTTGTGAAGTAAGTTCGGAAACCTATACTACTGTAGGTTTATCATTATTGTATATTAATACAATAATGACATCACTTGAGCGAACCATCGCATCTAATGCAAGTGATGGGATAAAAGAGGCTGCTGTAAAAATGAAGAATAAATGTAAAATTTATTCAGATTATATGAATACATTTGAAAATTATGTATGCTCTTTCCTTGACCCAAGGATTAAAAAAAAATATATACCAACTTACATCAATAAAATTGAGTATTTTGATAATTTTAAAATTTTATATAACAAATATCTGCCCGGCACATACAATGTTTATGAATATAACGACGAAGAAAATCCAGCGAATTTGATGTCGGTATCCATATTTAACGACCTCAGAAAGTAAATATAGCAATTTATTATATTTAATCATATATTTTTATAATTCGTTTTAAGGCAAGCTTATGATTATCCAGAGCCGTCAAAAGAAGAAATTGACGATTATATTGGAGAACCGGTTGCTAAATCAACAATAAATGTTTTGGATTGGTGGAGTTCTAACATCCACAGATATCCAAAATTATCGATGATGGCCAAAGATTTTTTTTCGCATCAATCTACGTCAGTGCCTAGTGAAAGAGTTTTTTCTGGTGCTGTAGAAACGTTGACCAAGAAAAGAAATCGCATATCATCAATGAAATTAAATGAATGTTTATCACTAAAATCATGGGATTTTGATATATTAAATTTAAAAGATGATTTTTGGACATGATTGATTATTGTATATAATAAATTGTTATTAGCAAAATATATAAATAAATAAATATTATTACAAATATTTTATTTTGGCTAACAATATAAATATTAAATATATTTTTTCTAAAATCTAATAGGGTTTATGAACCCCAGGTTGTTGGAAAAACTTTTGCGTAAATGCCGTCAAATAATATAGTTCCATTTTTAAGTATTGAGTGTTATTTCCTTTCTAACACTTTTTTATAAAGTAATATACAAAATATATAACTTTAGCTATTAATTGGAAATATCCTTTTGAAGCAAAATTTCCCTCTCATTCAATTTGCTTAATAAATCATATAAGTAATCTAGTTTCATAAAATTTAAATAAAATTAAAAAAAAATATATTTTTTTTTTGATTTATTATTTTTTTTATTTTACTAATAATTATTACTAAAGTAAAGAAAAGATGGAGGGAGGGAGATGGTTTATATAATTTTGACTTGGGAATGAAATTATTTTAACAAAAAATAAATATTTTTATTATGGAATTAATTTTTGGGGGAAAAAAAGGGAGGGTAAATAGATAGAATTGGAAGTTAGTTATGCTATGCTATTATGGAAAAAACAAAAAATAAGTAAAAAAAAAAATGGAAGTTATTAATATTAAAATAAATAAAACTGAAATTTTTTTCGGCAAGTTTGGAAATTTGTTTTTATAAGGGCTATGTGTGGAATAATTGTAAGCAGAAGCTAATCTGATCATATAAAACTTAGATTGTTTCAATCAAATACGGGAGACCGGACCGGGGTTATTTTTATCCATAAAAAATAAGTGTTATAAAAATAGACTAAGCAAATTTATCAATATAGAATTTTAAAAAATATCATGGTTTATCAAGTGATTAAATCTATATTTTATTTACTTTTAATTTAATGACCCGTAAAAATTCCCTCAAAACTATCAAAAGTTTTAACAATTTCATTAAAATTATTTTATTTATTCTATGACAAATATAAAATTATTCACAAATATTAATAAAATGAATATCGAAAAAGATAACTTTGTTTAACAAATTTATATTAAGTTTTATGATTATAATATCGTCTAAAGTATATTTGTCAAATTTATTTCGTAATGTGGTTACTTCGTAGTGCACTGAAGGATCTTTCCATCGATATATGTGACCAAAGATCAGTTAGAACTACTCGCTAGAGGGATATTTTGGATAAATGTAAAAATATTTTGATGGGAAGACAATTTTAGGCTATACATTAATTTGTAATATCTATCGAATTAGAGTTAAACAACAAATAAAAGCATTTCAGCTTAAAATTAAAGTCGGGCCTACTAGAGTCAACTCCTGAGGTGACTAATGTCAACTCCTGAGCCAGCATATCAAATCTGTTTGAGCCTTAACCAATTTTTACAACTTTAGGGCAAGAATTAAATCAACATAAATTATCCTCATTTTTCGATGATATATGAATTATAAATATCTAAAAATCGATAAATTCCTATAATAAATTTTTCCCGGTCTTAGAAGGTAATTATTTCGAATTCCATATCAATTATTTAATTAATATGAAATTTAATTACTCTCCTCTAATTTTTAATATAAGTATACAATTTTTAAAAAAAGACTGTTATTGAAATATTCGTCCTATATGCATAAAATTGATCAAAACATTAACAATAAATTATTATAAGTTGATTTGGGTTGGTGCTCAGGTCAGTGCTTGGGTCGGTGCTCGGGTCTATGGATTTGGTCGACCAATTTGTTTGCTTTGGTTTTGGTTCATTTTTTCGACCAAAAACCCAACCAAAAATAATGCTAATTCGACCCAACCTAGCAATTTAACTACACGAATATTTACAATATATATTTTTACCCATTTGCGTCAAAAAAATCAAATATCTTTAAAAATAACGATTATGACAACAATTGTCACTTTTATATGGTACATCTTCACTGAAATTTTAATTAAACTTGTTTACAATATATATTTTTACCTATTTACTTTAAAAAAGTTCAAAAATAACGATTATGACAATTGTCACTTTTCTTACATCTTCACTGAAATTTTAATTTAACTTGTTTACAATATATATTTTTAGCTATTTATTTGTAAAAAATTCAAAACAGTTCAAAAATAAAGTTTTGGACAATTATCACTTTTCCATAGTACACTTTCACTGAAATATTAATTTACATGTTTACAAAACATATTTTTACCTATTTACTTTAAAAAAACTCAAAAAAGTTCAAAAATAACGATTATGATTTGTCACTTTTCCATAGTACACTTTCACTGAAATATTAATTTAACATGTTTACAAAACATATTTTTACCCATTTACTTTAAAAAAACTTAAAAAAGTTTAAAAATACCGATTATGACAATTGTCACCTTTCTATGGTACATCTTCACTGAAATTTTATTTTAACATCATTATAATATATATTTTTACCTATTTACTTTAAAAAAAGTTCAAAAATAACGATTATGACAATTGTCACTTTTCCATAGTACACTTTCACTGAAATATTAATTTAACATGTTTACAAAACATATTTTTACCTATTTACTTTAAAAAAACACAAAAAAGTTCAAAAATAACGATTATGACAATTTTCACTTTTCTATAATAAACTTTCACTGAAATATTAATTTAACATGTTTACAAAACATATTTTTACCCATTTACTTTAAAAAAACTTAAAAAAGTTTAAAAATAACGATTATGACAATTGTCACCTTTCTATGGTACATCTTCACTGAAATTTTATTTTAACATCATTATAATATATATTTTTACCTATTTACTTTAAAAAAAGTTCAAAAATAACGATTATGACAATTGTCACTTTTCCATAGTACACTTTCACTGAAATATTAATTTAACATGTTTACAAAACATATTTTTACCTATTTACTTTAAAAAAACACAAAAAAGTTCAAAAATAACGATTATGACAATTTTCACTTTTCTATAATAAACTTTCACTGAAATATTAATTTAACATGTTTACAAAACATATTTTTACCCATTTACTTTAAAAAAACTTAAAAAAGTTTAAAAATAACGATTATGACAATTGTCACCTTTCTATGGTACATCTTCACTGAAATTTTATTTTAACATCTTTATAATATATATTTTTACCTATTTACTTTAAAAAAACTCAAAAAAGTTCAAAAATAACGATTATGACAATTGTCACTTTTCCATAGTACACTTTTACTGAAATATTAATTTAACATGTTTACAAAACATATTTTTACCTATTTACTTTAAAAAAACACAAAAAAGTTCAAAAATAACGATTATGACAATTTTCACTTTTCTATAATAAACTTTCACTGAAATATTAATTTAACATGTTTACAAAACATATTTTTACCCATTTACTTTAAAAAAACTTAAAAAAGTTTAAAAATAACGATTATGACAATTGTCACCTTTCTATGGTACATCTTCACTGAAATTTTATTTTAACATCTTTATAATATATATTTTTACCTATTTACTTTAAAAAACTCAAAAAAGTTCAAAAATAACGATTATGACAATTGTCAATTTTCTATAATAAACTTTCACTGAAATATTAATTTAACATGTTTACAAAACATATTTTTACCCATTTACTTTAAAAAAAGTTAAAATAACGATTATGACAATTGTCACCGTTCTATGGTACATCTTCACTGAAATTTTATTTTAACATCTTTACAATATATATTTTTACCTATTTACTTTAAAAAAATTCAAAAAAGTTCAAAAATAACGATTATGACAATTGTCACTTTTTTATGGTACATCTTCACTGAAATTTTAATTTATCTTATTTACAATATATATTTTTACCTATTTACTTTAAAAAAATTCAAAAAAGTTCAAAAATAACGATTATGACAACAATTGTCACTTTTATAAGTTACATCTTCATTGAATTTATAATTTAACCTCTTTACAATATAAATATGTCAAAAAGTTTCAAAAATGTATAAAAAACGAATATGACAATTGTCACATTAAAATATTTTCCTTTAAAAATACATATAAAATAACATAAAAAAGTTAAATATAAATATTTTTAAAAATTATTTAACCACCTCTTTAAATATACAAAAAAATAGATAGTTTTACAAAGATGATTAAAAAAAACATAAAAGATTTCACCTCAAAGATTGTTTATTTATAAGAAAATTCTCCAAAATATTGCTCAAATGAAAATTTAAAATTCTTATTATTTTTGAACTTCATAAAAAATTTTTGCTTAAAAATTTGGGCGCGTGAAAATCACTAATAAATTGTAACAAAAAAAAATAATATTACAATACAACAATAGCAGCATATTGTTTATTAAAAATACATCAAATCAATAAACTATTTTCATAATATATAAATTAGTTTAAAAAAAATAAATATATATTATATTGTTTTTTAACATTAAATAAATAAATTTTGGCTTAAAATAAGACTCGAGCCAACTCTTGAGCCAACTCCTGAGCCGGCTTGAGCCAACTTCTGAGCCGGCTTGAGCCAACTTCTGAGCCGGCTTGAGCCTAAGCCAATTTTTCGGCTCCGGCCTCGAGGTCGGAGCCGTAAAAACTTCAGATGTCGAATTTAAGGTGCATTTTATTTTACTTATTTAAGCTAAATGAATTTTAGATCGATAAACAATCCATAAACGCTCATAAGATAGTATTAACAATGAAGAGTGATGTTTTTAAAAACATGTTTTGTGGTAATATTCCATTTGATGATGAACCAGTTTTAATCAAAGATATTGAATATAAAGTGTTCAAGGCTATGTTAAAGTAACATATTTTATTCAATATATTTTTTATGATTTAATGAAGGAAAATAGGAACTAAAATTAAGAAATTTATTGGAAAATAAGAAATTCATAGTTAAATTAAAAAATGTTTTTTTTATAAGATATTAAATTATTCTGCCTATCTTCTTATTGATTCTAATATCGATAATGTTTTGTCTTATAAAATATCTTTATATAAACTTTAATGAGGTATTATAAAATTTTATTTCTCCCTAAAAATCAGAGTCCAGAGAGGGTATCTGTTTTCAGCCACAGTCTCAATTCAAAATTATTCTAATTTTCAGCTTGCCATTATTTTTATTTCAAGATATGGTTTTAGTTATAAATTAGGAATATGAGAAGGAAAATATATCTTGATTGATAATTTCCAACATAATTATGCCTATTTTTAAAATGTATTTAAGGGTTATCCTGTATTTTTTTTTAAAGTACATTTGTGCCTAAGTCCAGATTTTAAAAAGGGTAACTAATATGATTTGCATATGGCAACAGTTAAAATTAGTGATTTTATCTTAAATTTTTTTTTATGCATGAAAGTTATACAATATTTACTTATAAAAGGTTTTTTACAAAAAATATTTGGCACTTTTAGTTAAAATTTCTTTAAATAAATGCTCAAAAATTTTTGCTGATATGATTCGAGCCTTGCATTTTTTATATAAATCAAGCAAATATTAATTAACTCTTCATTGCACAGGTAAAAAAAAATCATGGAAGAGATGAGATGGGATTCTCTCAGACCCTAATGTAGAAACACTATATCTTCGAATCAAATTAATTTGTAGCTTTCATATTTTAAACATATATTAAATATACTCTTAATAATTTTAACTGTAATTTTAATAATTTAATGTTATTTTTTCATTCATTACATGACAGCTTTTTTCAGGGGAGTCAAAAAATTGACAAATTATTTCAAAATGTCACAATGTGATATAAGAAATATATAAATGATGATGTTGAATGTTTAACTAAGGTTTAAATATTAATATTATATAATTTATAAAAATGATATATAAAAAAAGTGTTTATTTATACTTAATATATCAATGCAAAAACAGAGATAAAAAAGTTATATGGATTCTTAGTGGGGTTTATGCAGACCCTAAGCTCCAAGTCCTTATAACTCATGAACTACTGAACAAAATCAAAGTTAATTGCCCATATACACTTACCTAAAAATGTCAAGCTATTAAATGATTCAGGCAAAAATATCAAAAGAATGTTAATTAATTGACTGGGTCTGCATAGTCCCATCTGTGCAATGAAGGGTTAATTATTGATTAAATTATAATTTAACAAATTTAAAAATATTTTATGAAGAACCATGGAGTAGTTTAGTGTATAGTAGGTCTAAAAAACATTGTTTCATAGGCTAGGACCTAAATTTTTTTAAAAATTAAAATAAAATAATAATTGGAATTTCTCCACGAAGTACAAATCAAATTATTAATTTTAATTTCATAAAAAAATGTATTTAATTTATACTTTTTGATTAAAAATGTTTGGTAAGGCTCAAGCTTAAAATAAAATATATAATTTTGGCCATCTAAAAAAATATATAAATTTCAGGCTAAAATTTTATTTGGGCAGGCTAGATTTTGCCCTAAAATGTTGCATTTTCAGATCTCTGCCATCATGGAGAGGGGCAGCACAAATATTAAATGCGATGAATTAAAAAGAAAATTTCAAGACAAGATAAGGAGAAATATACATTAAATTTCAAATTGAATAACAAATCGTTTCAAAATTTTTTGATAGGCCTAGTTTAAAATAAGGTGTGAGACTTATGGGTAGTGTTGTTAAACGACTTGTTTTGAGCAGATTTTTAAAAGCGGCTAACTTAATATATTATCCGGAAAGAAATTAGGCAAACCTGAAGATTTTTCTCAAAGATGGCATAAAGATTTGGACATCTATTAGCGAAGTTACGAGGCTTAGGTTATACTTTTATGGCTAAAATATTGAATTTGTCGTTTTTAAAAATCGGCTCAAATCGAGCTGTTTATCAACACTGCATATAAGTGTAACGAATCTGTTCCATTCCGGTGTGTAAAATTTTATATTGATTTACTTCTTTTTTTTAGCATAAATTTTTACCGGTTCATTTAGGTTTCGAAATTCATATCTATTCTTTTGGATTTTTATAAAAATGGATCATAATGTGTTAATAAACCCAGTAAAAATCTGATAAAATTTTTTAAAACTTAGAAATAAAAAATATTTTGAAAAATAAAAACCAATTGAAGAAAATTGGTTAAATTTATTTATTTTATTCATAAAATAATAAATCATTGAAAAAATATTTTAAATTATGCCCATCATTAAATATATTAACATATTTGTGTAATTCGGTTTATTCCAGCTTGAATCCACTTATAACTGGATTCTCTGCAATTTCATATTTTAAATAAGAATTTCGCTACTTGATTTATTTTCGAAAAGCTATTCATTTCTCATTCCTAATTTTTTAAAAAATTCTCTAGCTCCAGTTATTATGTTTGATTCTGTTCCATAGCTTCTTCGAATTTTTTTTAGGAGGTTTGGGTTTCAAATTGATAATTTGTGGTTGTTTTTTTTTTAAATTTTGATATTCAAAAAATAATTACTCTTATTCTGAGCCCAATCCAATATTTTTTAAATAACATAACTAGATTTTTCTCAACACTAGACCGGAGAGAGCATAAATTAATAACACTCAACAATTCATTCAATTTAACTTTGTTTTTAAAAATAAAATACTTTGAATAGCAAAGATTTAGTATTTCTTCCGAAATTCAACAGAAAAAAATAAAAAAAATTTTACTTTTCAAAATCGTTTTTGATTTCGAATAAAAATATCTGTGAAATTCAGTATTAATCCTTAGCCTCCTAGTATGTTTTTTTTTAATTCTAAAAAATTAAGTATAAAATAAATTATTAGCATTTCAGTTTTTATTCTGCGCGAAATAATATAACTTCTGAAAAAAAATTAATTATT
>NC_088779.1:10997-17110 GCF_954871325.1 Gordionus sp. m RMFG-2023 | reverse complement strand
TGAATTAAAATTAAGGGGAAATTTCTGATATATCTATCATCAAAAAAAAATGATTCCCCTTAATTAACATCAGAGCTCCCGTTTGTCAACATTGCTTAATGTTCACCATCGCGTGAAGTTGGGAGATGAATTTTAGGAGAGCAAAGAAAAGAAAAAAAAAGTAGGAAGAAATAGAAAAAAAGAGACAAAGATATGAAATATAAGAAAATTTTATAATAGTTTATACTTAAAGATTTGACGAATAGGGTTTCAATACACATTTATTTTGTAGCCATATAAAAAGAGAAAAATATTATAATAAAATTTATAAATATTTTAAAATGTGTCATAAATCATTCTGAAATGTTAATAAGGGTAAAAATTGAAAGTATAAAATAGAACTTACTCTTATGGATGATGAAGGTGTTGCCTTTTATTTTATGATGATGTTGTCTGTTTGATTATTATTAAGATAAAAAATTTAAAAGAGTGTAAGGTTTACTGTTTATAAGAATTAAAAGAATATAAGATATATCTTGTAAACTACAATGTGTCTGATTGTTTCCAATATCTAGATCCACCTTAAATTTGAAAATAGAAATAATAATGATGGTTATATTCTGCTATGGTATACTCTAAAAAAATTTTATTATATTAATAATTTGGAAATATATAGATAAAAAAATATATAACTCATAAGAGTGGCCAAATGGCAAGCACTGTGTCAAATACTTACATATCTTATTTAGTTGCGAGTTCCATTCAACCTCATGGCTTGTTTCACTTTTTCACAAAAAGTACAATTTTTCCGTGACAAATCTTTTATCATATAAATATTAACTATAAATGGAGAGAAACGGAAAGGCAGACGCTTGAGAAAACTATAGTGATTTGGTGAAGGATAGTGATAGAAAAATTTGAATTTATAATGTAAACATTATAATTCGCATGATAGAAAAAATAAATAATCTTAAACAAATATTATTAAAACTAGAATAACGGAAGATAAATAAAGAAAAGAATTTATAAATTGTTAATTTATTTTAACATTATTCTAATTTAGATTCAATTTAATTTTATAATATACTCCAAAATATAAAACAATGTTATACTGATTATTTTGATAATAACCTATAGATTGATGAATACTTCAAAATAGAAATAATATATTTAGAATGTAAAATTTAAAAAAATCTACATTCTCACCAATCTAAACAATATCTGATATGCTTGGAATTTTTTTAATAATAAATAATATTTATATGGTGAAAATTTGTTGGCATTTTATTCAAAAGAGATATTAAATTGCAACCTAAAAAACATTGATTAAAATATAACAATAATTGGAAATTTAAATTGTTTATTTTTTCTACACAAGTCCGACCCATCAAACTTTTATTTGAATGGGACTTTCTCTCGACTTACTTCGAGATTAACTATTATATTTTACAATTTATTTTATTTATTAATCATGATTCTTATTAATATATAAATAACTATTTCCTTTTTTTAAACATGCATTATATACTATGTATAATGGTTCTGAAGTTCTAAATTATTTGTAGTTAATATTAATGAATAAAATTTTTAAAGGTTGCGAAAATCAAAACGTTCCTCAGTGGTATCCTTGAAGAAAGAGCTATAAATGGCAATGTTTCATTCTTCAATTGTGGTAATAACAAAAAAAAATTTTATTGAATTTATTTTAAAAAATATGATTTTCTTTTAAATGTCATACGATAGGAATGTGGATGCGAAGATTTGAACAAACTAAATAGTTGCCCGTATGTGATGGAACACCGTAAGGACACATCCGTTCATGGTATAATAAACAGGGCAAACTTTAGGACATGTCCCGTCTTTCGAAAGAAACCGAAAAGGCGGAATAATTTTTTTTTATAATTTAAAATTATTATATAAAAACAATTTTAATTTTTAAAAAGTATGCAAAAAATTTCTTAAAAAGGCTTATCAGGTTATGACAATACTTTAGAGCGAATTCATTTTGGCAAATTTTTATCGTGAATATTACTTAGCAAAAAAAAAGTGAAGCCAATACTATTTTAATATATTTGCGCATAATCGTGGAACATTATTGCGGAATAATAAATATATCGCGAATGCATTTATTAATTCAAAAATAACATGTTAGATACAAACATAAGTTCATAAGGTATAATTAATGCAGAATCTCTTATATTTTGTTACCTTATGCTAGCATTATATTAAATTCGATCTTTTCTATCTGAACAGTTGCGAATTGATCTTTACTAATTCCAAATTATATTTGTTTTTAAATTGTTCAATTGGAATATGATAAGCTTAATTGCTAATCAAAAAAAAATTGGTTAATTAAAAAAAAGAAGATATTTAATGCTCCTTTTTAATTTTTTTAAAAAAAATATCATTTAGAACATGTAGTTGGATCCATGAATAAGGATTACATTTGCTTCAAAAATTGCAATGGAACACTAAATCTTTATTCTTAGATGGATGATGGATTTAGTAATATATTTAAACGCTTTATCATAAAACATCAGGAATTTCCTAAATGTGTTAATTATTAAGACGTTCATTGTATAGTTGAATTTTCATTATTATAAAAACATAAATATCATATTTTTTAAAGAAAATATAATTTTTTTTAGTCATATAATTTGTCCAAGATTGTTTAAATGGATAAAAAGTGTTAATTGCAAATTAAATAATTCAAAATCCTCAAAAGTAACTTTTTAATTTGGCGAGAAACAGTTGGACAAAATTTTATTTTTTTTAAAATCTCGTTACACCGACCTCTATACGCCATTATATATTATTTAAGATTGAATTAGTCAAGGTTTTATTAAATTTAAGTAAAATAAATTGTAAAATAACTGTTTTAGATTTAATAAAATATTTCTTTTTATATGAAAAGTAAATCAATTATTTAATTATAAAAAATGTCTATTATGGATATCAAAAAGTTAATATCTTTTCTTGTTGATATGAAGGTAACAAACTTATATTTTTCGTGTTAACTAAATAATATAGATAAAAATTCCTAAAATCTTTATTTTAAACAAAATATATGAAAATATTTACAACAATTATAAAATTATATTTGTCTAGAATCTTAGATTGAAATATAATATATTTTGGAGAAAAAAAAATAATATTTGTAAAATATAGTTTGGAAACATTTGTGTATGAGAATTTCCGCGTTTAGATATGTTATCGTCTACTTACTAACTAACTCCCAATAATTTCCAGATTTAAAAGAAAATATATTTACAAAAATTATTTTATATAATTTATAACTCGTTTCATTAACTTTGAATAAATTCACAAATGAAATCCTATTTTCACTTATCAGAAGTAATGTTCAGAATATTTAAATAAATTAAAATAACAAATAGAAATAAGAAATCATATATATTTTTTTTATAAAGGTTTTGTCAATCCTTTGAACTTTTAAATACCAATCATATTAGTAGAGGAATTACGAATAAAAAATATAGACTTAACAGCAACGGAACTAACAATACTATAAAAGGATGGGTAATAAAGTTTTTTCTTATCATTTATCTTTTAATATTTAAATTATTATTCTATTTTTTATTAATAAATTTTAGCGTATAGCCAACGATCTGTCGTACATTGGCGTAACTATTAGAAAATTATAAGAATAATTCTGTATTATTTTATCAAAATTTAAATTATCATGCTTTAAAAATCCTAACAACATAAATTTTATATAATTTTTTTAGAGATATATTTGAAATTTATTTAAAAAAATGATTAATTTTTTTTTATCATATCATAAATAAAAATTGAATAAATAGCATAGAATATATACAATTTTAATTTCGATTTTTTTAAAAAAAATTTACTTTTGAATTTTAAATATAACTTTTTTTTGTTGTTTTTTTTTTTGGGGGGGGGGGGGGGGGGGGTAGATGTAATTACGTCTTATTTGTGTAAAGCGAACATTTTACACATATATTATATTTCTTAATTAATTATGTTTATTAAAACTGTGAAATGGAAAAAATTCTTTATCTAAATCAAAGACACGCCCCGACTTCGTGATGTGAGAGCAGCGTCAACATTATAGGATTTTCACTGGATGCAAACCCCCATCAAAAACCTTCGCCTACCCCTCTAAATTACTCCACCTTCGGCGGCTGTGTTTCCCTATTACTATTTTCACCTTTTTAATTATATTAATACTCTTTTCAGATAATTTATAAAGGATAACTTAAATTAATCTATCTCTACTACCAACTACCGATAATTTGTGTATATAAAGAATTTATTTTTTAGATAATAAATTCAATTAAAACCTCTATTATTTACAATGAAATAATTATTATGGCATTATGAGCTTGCTGAAATATCTAAACTTTTAAATTACATTTAAAAGGATAGCAGAAAGTTTTATTTTAAAAACAATGTGTATGATTGTTTGCAATATATAGATTTGGTCGATGAATTGTATTATAATAATTCTATAATAAAAGTATTAATTTTTACAGCAATAAATTCTTATTTCATCTCGAAATTAAATAGATAACCCCCCCCCCCCCAAAAAAAAAATTTTTTTTTATCCTACCCCCATTAAAGCAGATTGCCCCCCCCCCCCCAAAAAAAATAAAATAAGATGCAAATTGATCCTACCCCTCCCGCTTATGTAGACGCTGTGTGAGAGGGATTCTTACTCTTGACATTTCTATGCTGAGCCATTATAGAAAAAATAATAATAAATTGAAATTGTTATATCCTATCTAAATACTAAGTGAAAAAAAACTTACCATTTTATGATTATATTTCAGTATAAACGGTTGCTATACTATTTCCTCTTTCTCTCTCTCCTTTCCTTGTTTAAAATTATTCGATTATTGTATTGTTTTATTTTAAATTCAAAAACTTTCAAAAAAAATAATATGATGCTCCTTAAATAAATGTGTATAAGAAATTTATTTTAAAAAAACTCTTTAAAGTCTTTTCTGATCATTCTTTATTCCGTCTTCTTTCGTAATTAATTAAAATTTAATAGCAAATCAGGTTTCATATAAAAATTTTATTTTTATTAGATAATTTTATTTTGGAAAATTTGGGCTTTTCAATAAAAAAAATACTGCAGCCTGCATCAGCAGATCAAGTTAAATATTATTATAATGTATCATTATGGAAATAAAAAATTTATATTATATAATAAGTAATAATTTTATATAAATTGATGATATGTGATCCTAGTTTATCGGTATATTATAATTAATACCGAGTTTAATTTTTTTTATTAAAAAATACTTTAAGAAAAATTTTTAATCTGATTTAGACGGTGAAATTGAATTTTTGGATGATTCTCATTTAACGTTGAATTACATTGTAAAATCTATAAAAAATTTTAAAAATTTATAAAAGGCAGGTTTATAATTAGTGTTTCAGAATTTTTAGCAAAACTTAAGGCTCAAAAGTTGTTTTAATAAAGGATTTCAAAAATTCAAATCATAATTTTGAAAATATTACTCTAATTAAATAATATTGCGATTTGAATCATTTTATTTCTCTATATATTGAATAAGCAAAAAGAAAATTTATAAAGATTGTTGTTAAAGGTAGGCAGAGAGTAAGACAATAAATAAAAAGTTTATAAAAATATATTATTTTAATATTAAATTTTTTTAACTGCTGCTTTATCCAATAAATTTCAAATATATATGTTATAAAATTGATTGTTTCAATTTAACACTTCTTTTTACAAACATTTATTTAATCGGTTAATATAAAATAATAATAACAATCATTTATCAAAGTTATCAATTTAAATTATTCTACCAAAGTATTAACAAAATAATAAAAGAAACAGTTAAGTTAATAGAAAATATTTAAATAAAGAAAATAATTAAAAACGGTCAATATCATAAGATCACCTATATTTTGAATCGTGGGAAAAGAACCTTATCGTATTTAGATGTAAATGATTTTGAATCTATAATCAAAATTCGATGTATCTGCCGAAGGCGATGTTAATTATAATTCACTTATAACTGGTTTATTGAAAACTTATCGACTGAAAAAACTGATATGTGAATTAGTAATAAATCAGGCAAGTTTATATTGATGCCCATAAATAAGAGATATTAAAAAAAATA
>NC_088779.1:0-10987 GCF_954871325.1 Gordionus sp. m RMFG-2023 | reverse complement strand
CAAAACGATCTATGCATGTATACCCAAGCGAGGGGTAAACCTTGGTTCCAAGGGACTCGCTATCCGGTCTGGTTTGATTAATCGAGCTAGACCAGTGAGTTCCAGCCTTTAAGGAATATATGTGGATTTCAGGGTTCTATTGATAAATGAATTGATAGCAGAGTGTTTAGGAAGTCTGCCTTTTGAGAAACGACAGTCGAGGGGGTAGTGACGCAACCCGCAGGGGCTCGTCACCTGATAAATTTGAATAGCCCCTTGAAACAAAAATTTTGCTCCTTAATATCCCCTTTGACTAGAAATAATTTTTTTTAATTGGCCTGAACGATTTCTATAATTTATTATTGATTTTTAAATTTAATTATCATGTCTCTTTCTAAAATTATTTTCAGTTCCAAATCCAAATAAGTATTATATATAATTATTTATAAAATGTTAGGTAAAATGCCACTTTTACAGACGTATTTGACAGTTATATAATATATTACAGTAAATATTTTATCTTACTAATAAATGTTTTTGATAAAAAATACAAGTTACAATTTGCATTTAATTAACTCCATCTATTTATTAAAATATTATTAAAATTAAACATTTATTATTCATCCCACAATGATGTGATAAATTAGATATCATTTCTTCTCTTTTCTACGTGTTTTAAGGAAAACTTTTTAAGACATATTATACCAATAGAGGTGGTGCGATAATAAAATTTGCTTTCATCATATCACTCTGGTTCTTATTTTATAGTTACAAAATGTTTCATTTCTAATATGGCATCCTTGTCATAATAATTTCTTCTAAAGATTTTTAGTGTTTTTGTTTTATCAATTTATTTAACCTAATAAATTCTGATATGGGTTACCATCTTGAGTGTCATTATGACTGCAAATTAAACAGCATCTATTATTTGTGTGGCTATGTAATTTAAGATTATTACTACAGCTGCTGAGAGCATAAGACTGCATAAGATATTTTTGTCAAATGTGTAGTCATTTGTATATCATTAAAAATGGAAGATAATCTTTTAGAAATATAATATCTCACAATAATTTTCTCTATTACTTATCTAGCTTCCATCATTTCATCTAAGAGGAGGCTCTAATCACCATATAGTTTTATGATTTGGATTGGTCGTTTATATTCTTTTCTTCAGTTAATTTGGTAAGGCCTATAAATTTTTTTATTAGTCCATTCTATAAAACAATGTTTAAAATGGTAAAATATTAGTTTCATAACCTTTTTTAATTTGATAAGAATTATATAGCCTTATGTGGTTTTTCTATTATCACTTGTATGAATTATTTAACCTTTTTTTTTATTTATTTGCTAGTTTAATTTGTATGCAAAATATAATATGTTTAAAGTTAGCAAATTTTAAAAAAATATGAGCCCCCTGAAATTGTAAAGGCTAGCGACGCCCCTGGTAGGGTATAGTGTCCAAGACAATCAATGTGAGTTTTACATAGGACACATGATGTAGGCGTTACGATTTCACAGCCTAAGCGAAGACCAATATATTCTGAGTTACTCGTTGGTAAGTAGCAAGTCTAGATTAGAGCTAAGTATAGTTTCATAACATTCATATCTAAGGTGGCATGTGGATGGGGCTGGATTTATTTGATTTAGCGAAAAGTCGTAATGTAGTCATTAGGAGATGAAAAATTTCTTATCAACTTTGAATTGTATATTCGACGCGATCTGTATCAATGTCATATTCCAGTCTTTTTGTCTTATAGAATTGATATGGGCAGTTTGGAGCATTTTTGCTCCAGAGGTCTAGTGCTACCGTATGATGTGGGTCGATAGAATATAAGTCTCCAAGTGTAAATCGAAATTTAGCAACAAAGGATAGAAAGGTTGAAATGCTCGGATATGGGGATTGGATACTTATACCTCCTAGTTGGTGAAAGTTCAGCTTGCATCCAGGAAAGTGATGAGAATTTTATGTTCAAAATAGATTCAAGAGTATTTTTTATATGGACTTCGAGATTTTAAGATAAATCTCAATTGTCTAAGGTTAAGATTTTTATCAAAATAATATTATGTAGCCTGAAGATTTTTCATAGATGGCAGATAAATCTGTACTTTATTTACCAAATCTCGATGCTTACATAACACCTTTAGATAAAATCTTAACCAGGTCATTATTAAAATCGGTTCAAATCTGGCTTTTTAACAACATTACAAATATCATTTACCTTGATTGTAGGATTCTAGTTCTAATAAATCAGATAGAACAAAATATATATAATGTTAAAAATAATCATTATTATCATTTAGTACCTTTAATTTTAACAAAAATTAGAAAGATAGAGAGAATAGTAAAAAAATAATTCATTTTTTTTAAAAATAATAATATGGTGGATAATAAAATTATAAAAATTTCTAAAAAATTTACAATAATCTGTTATTTTTATTAATTTGTAATAATAAATTGCTGATATCTGTTTGTTTTATTAGTTTTCTATTACTTGAAAATAATTAGTTCTTAAATTTATACATTATCTTAAAATAAAATAAATATATTATTTATTTATTTTTATTTTATTAAAAATCGATCCAACAGGGTAGAGATTAATCTTCCTTATTTTTAGAATTATATATTATATAAAATAAAAAAAATTGAACAATGTAATCCAAACTTTTAAACACATTTTTTTTATTCTCAAATAAAAAAAATAAAAAGTTTAGATAATTACGAATAATTTCGAACATTTAAAATAATTTTTAAAATATTAAAAAATATATGATTCAATCGTAAACACAAATGGCTATTATTTGAATAATAATTATTCATATTCAAATTTTCGAATCAAATAAGTTTTGTAATTCATTAATAAATGAATAATTAGTTTTAAGTACAATAAGGAATTCCACGACTAAAAATATTAATCAGACTTATTTAGACAATTTTTTTGAAAAATATTTTATATACATTTTTTATATATTTATTATGCATGATTAAGGGTTTGGTTACTCCAACCCAACATGGTTCTGAATCATTATCATCCAAATATTAAATGAGTTTTTATAATTATTTATTTTTAAATTCACAGTTTATATTTTATAGAAATCATGAATGATTTTATTATTACTTAAAAATTTTTATTTATTAAAAAAAATTTATTTATCTTCTTTAAAAAGGTTAAATAAACAAGAAAACGAATATATGTGTTTTTCAATGTGTGTTATTGAATTCCCTCTATTATCAGTTAAAATCTTAGGCTCTGAATACAAAGTTTATGTATTATAATTTGGAAATTATATACTTAATAATTTATTTACAATAAACTTAAACTAAGGTGGGATATAAATAATAATAGTCAATTATTATACAAATGGGAGCTCTAAATTCGGATTAGTAAAAATCCTTTATTAGTAGTGATATTTCTAGGAAGGCAGGTGGATTATTAGGGAAAATATTTATTTTATTTAATTTAACATTTTAAATTTATATCACTGTTTTTACAAAAATATATTACACTTTATATATATTTTCAATAATGAGTTTTTGTAACTATTCACAAAATAAAAATAAGGTTTGTTAAAGACAATTTTTAAAAGACAATTTGTAAAAGATATTTTGAATATCATATAATATAAAAACCTTCAAAAAATATAAATATAATATGTCATATTCAACATCTCCCCCTTTTTCTAAGTGAACTCTTCCTCCATTTGTCATAGCTCCATTAATCATTTGTCGATCTGTCTCGAATTAGTTTGTGCCTTGTATCAGCGCTCGTCCAACATCGTTTGTTGATCCGTTGTTTGCACTTGACCTTTCCATTTAGTTCCAGTCATTCGTTTCTTAAGTGCTCCATAAGTCATTTGTTCATATATCTTTGATTGTTTGTTTGACCAACTGATTATCGTTAGTTGAATCGATTATCGAACATCATGAAACATCGTTGGTTGAGCATCATTGTTGAAACGTCGTTGGTTGAACATTGCTGTTGATTTGCTGTTTGTATTGATCATCCCATTTCTCTTTCAAAATTTTATATAAATATTTTTTACAAAATTTTATTTATTTATAACAATCATTTTCTATGTCGTAGGTCATATTCTCGCTTTTGAACTTGACTTTGAATTCACTTGACTTTGAATTTTTTGAATTTTGAACTTGACTTTGAATTCTCGAACTTGAACTTGTTCACTTCTTCCTCCTCTAAAATTTTTTTTTCATTTGTTTGTAGTAAAATTTTATCGTCTAATCATTTTCTTGAATATCATCCTCCCATTAGCTTGTTCATCTCGTTATTTATTATCATTTTTATCAATGTTTGTAAATATATATTATGATCTCAAATAAAATAATTTTGGATTAATTGAAATGGAATAAATATTTTATCAGAATTATTCATAAGAATAAGAATCATGGAATAATAGAATATTTGGAATTTATTATACTTTTTTATTTATTATTAAATTATTTTTATTTTTAAATTTTACTCCTTTATTTTTCAATTTATACACTTTTTTTATATCATAATTTCTCTTCAACTTGTTCTTTATAAAAAAATTTCTCCTTCTCCTTCCATCTACAACATACGATCTCCATTTCGTACTCCTAATCTCTCTTTCAATATTATGATATTTAATCATCTTTGTTTTAATTTTCATTTTCAAAGTTTTTTTAGATTTTTTATTAATTCAAAATTTTTTATTTTATTATTTTCTTCAATTTTTATTTCATTATTGTTTTTAGTAACTATTATTTCTTCAATTGTTATCAAATGATTTATTTCTTCTAATTTATAAGAATTTATTTCTTTTTTAACATTTAATTTACACAATTCAATTTTATTCAAGTTTTTATTATTATGATATTTATAATTATAATTTTCATGCTTTTTATTGTAATATGTACCTTCATAATTTTTACTATCTACTTTTCCATTATCCTCGATTACATTTACAATTTTATTAAGTATGTTCCCAAAAACTTTTATCCACGTCCTTCCCAGAATTGCAATTTTGTCATTTTGGACTATAAAAGCATCTAAGTTTTGAGTTTTGTCTTCATATCTCACTTTTATTTTAACGATTCCTAGCACCTCTATTCTTCCCCCATCATAGCCAGTCAATTTCGTATCCGATTTATTTAAGACTTTGATTCCTATCTTTCTAGCAATATTAATCGGCAATATCGAAAATTGTGACCCGGTGTTGATCTGCATGTCTACCGGTATATCGTTAAGGTATATTGTAACTTTGTAATCATCATTTTCCTTGTCATCATCATCCATTCTATTTACGTCAAATCTGTTCTTGTATGACTGAGGTATGTATCTCGATTCGTTCTGATGTCTATAATATCTATAATTATTTTCATTATATTTGTAATTATCATTATATTTGTAATTTTCATTATTATTATATCTATAGTTATCGTAGTTATAATTATTTTTATTGTTAAATCTTGTAAAATTATTATAAGGTCCTGGCCCATTATACCCCCTATCATTATCATAAACTCTAGGATTATAATTGTTTCTATATCTTGGTTCATAATTATTTGTATGTCTCGAATCTTCATAATTATCGTATCTCGGTTTCCACTTATATCTGTGTACGTGCGACTTCATCCCTTTATCGTGCTCATCATATTTCATCATCCTTAAATTTTTATACTAAATAATCTTCTAATTAATCTATGAATTTTATTTTATCATTATTGTCTTGTTTTAAATATTTCATCATTAAAATTTTATTATATTTTTATTCAATTTTATATTTTAATCATCTCTTACGTGTTTTTAGAATAATATTAAAATCATTTTCCATAATCCTCTTTCGTCTATCTTCACCATGTTTCAGTATATTTTGTAGCGTTTTACTTCTCTGCCACCATGATATTTCTAGGAAGGCAGGTGGATTATTAGGGAAAATATTTATTTTATTTAATTTAACATTTTAAATATATATCACTGTTTTTACAAAAATATATTACACTTTATATACATTTTCATAATGAGTTTTTGTAACTATTCACAAAATAAAAATAAGGTTTGTTAAAGACAATTTTGACAATTTGTAAAAGATATTTTGAATATCATATAATATAAAAACCTTCAAAAAATATAAATATAATATGTCATATTCAACAAGTAGCAATAATTCCTTGATTGAAAATAGTACGGTTGCACAAATATATAAAAATAATTATTACAGGTATAAAAAATTGCTTATAATATAAATTTGAATTGTTTTTGGAATGAAATTTTAATAATTTAGAATTTTAAGGTAGATATAGAATTATTTGTAAGAAAACATAGACGTCTACATCTAAAAAAAAAACTATGCTATTCAAAATAAACTTAAATTATGTCCGGAATCCGGAATTTAGCCCACTAGGAAAAGAGAGGAATCGATATTCGAAGATGTTAGGAAAAAGAGGCCATCAACAAAACAAAAAAGGGGCCTACTATATGAAATTTATATTTTACTTTATCCTGCCCTCATCATTTCTTTTTAGCAGTTAGATATAATATATAATAATACAGTCATAAATTAACATTAATTGATTGTTAAGCTCAATCATTTTGGAAATAGATTTATAAAGCATAATATAAATACATCTCAGTTTTTTATAAAACATTTTTTGAAAGAATGATACTATTTTCAAAAATATTTTATTATTTAAAAATGTGAAAATGTCAAGTCTTCTATATCTTTGATAACCTTCCACTCCCTGAATTCTTAATGAAGTTTTTTTATATATTTTTTATCAGCCAATACCGGCGCACCGGATAGGCTGCCTAATAAATTGGCAGCGAGTCGACGGCACTACATTATAAAAATTTAAATAATAAGTTTAATTTATAATTCAATGGATTATATTTTATTAGTTTGGGCACTCTTAATTCCAACATTATAGTTCTTAAATCTTTTCATGTACTATCCTTATATAAATTTAAGTATTTTTAATTCTCGGAAGTAAACTCAAATTGCCCTTTTATTCCGATGGTAATCACACATCATTCAGTAATAATCAATTTTTATTAAAATAAATATAAATTTGGAATGCAAACTAAATATAAGGTAAGAAATTTAGATAAAAAATTATAAGTGAAAATTATTTAAATTATAATTGTCGCAAATAAATGTTATGGAGATTGATGGGGCAAAAAGAAATTCTTTAGTAAATCAAACAAGTGAAAAAAGATTCGTTTATTGTAATAAGGTATACAAAGTACTTTCATTGCTAAATTAACAAATCTAGGTAGTTCCAAAGTTGCATTTCCAAGAGATTAGTGCATCCCTTCCCAGTATAATGCATTGGCAGAATAAAAAATGACACTTGAATAAATTTATTAAATTTTTTTTATATAAAATAATTTACCTGCGGTTGAATAATTGAAAATATATAATTTAGATCGTGACTATTTTTATAAAATTATAAAAAAAAATTTATTATTGGAATGTATATATTTTAAGAAAGAGGGGAAAGTGGGAATGTATTTGGGGGGGGGGGGTCATTCATTATAGTTTTAAAATGATATTCATGATAATAGGTAAATTCCCAAGGAGAGAAAGTAATATATATTCTCCTATAATTTTATTACTTCTAGAGACTAAGTCCAATTTTTAATAAGTTTAAAATCCCAATATCCTCAATGTAGCTTATTGGAGTGTTAAAGAAATGACCTCTATCTAACAAATATAATATTCTTATTATGTTTTTCCCTATTTAAAATTAGCTCATTTATTTATAAATGCTGAATTCCATGTCAAATTAACAAAAAAATATGATTCGACTTCAAATTATTCTAAAATTTTAACTATAGTTTGTATATATTATCACTAAGAATAAAATAAATAAAACTTTAGCCTCCAACTCCAACCAGCGGCTGAGATATAGACATTTTAATTTTAAAAATACGGTGTTCTTAGATCAAAATATACTCTTTAATTTTAGATATCTTTGGATATTTTTCTTTATAAGACTTAATGATAGGCTTTTAATGTTAAACATTGTTAAAAAATAATAATGTCAGAAACTGGGAATAAAGAAAATAAAATGATCATAATTTAAATTTTTATGATATAATTTTCTATATGGATATAGAATTAGTTAATAAAATTTGTGAAAATTCTTAAGTTGGGCCAAGTTTAGATGTAATCAATAATTGTAATAAGTAAAAAGCTATCAAATATTTTATGTTTATATTTAAAAGAATGGTATTTAAGATCTGAAAAATTATTTATTAGGATAAGGTGAGGGGGGTGCTTTGATTAAATTATACCATCCACGAGGAAGATATTGTAGGATTTTGTGATAAATACTATTTCCTCTAAAATATAACGCGAATATAAAAATAAATGTTTCGAGACTAAAAGAATTATAAGTAATGTTGACTTCCGATAATTGCGAGTATTATCGGCCTTTGCATATGTCCCAGAGGATGATCTTGGAAATGCATTTAAAAACCTGGCCGAAATATTTAGAGAAATCAATGGCTCCTCAGAGTTAATTTCCATTAATAAAATTAAATTTTTTGTTATAACAACTAAATTGCTCTTCTCTATAATATAAAATTGTGGAACAAACATAATTATTCGTTAAAGGCAGTCGCCTGAACAACAAATTATGTTGAAGGCTGGCATTATGAAAATAAATCTCCTTATAGCAATGTTCTCTATTGGAAATTTAGGGAGTCAAACATGTGGCCCTATATCTTCAAGTCATAATTGGAAAACAATAACCATTATAAAGAAACATGTAGATTTAACGAGCTCTTATGTGTTTTAAATTATGGAATTTCAGATTTTTTTAAATAAGAAAGCAAATAACCTACATTTCATTGTAATAATTTTTAAATTAAATTATATTGCAGTAAGTATTTTGGCATATGGCCTCCAAAGTAAGGTAAAAAAAGTAATTAAAGTTAAATATTTTTATCAATTAATTATTCTTAAAAAACTCATATTTTTTATATTTCTATCCATTCGAATAAACAAGTTACATTTTAATAATTTATATAGGCAAAAAACAAGGTTATTTTAATATTTTTTTTATAATTGACTAATTAAAAGTTTACTAAAAGACAAAATTCAAATTAATGGCTTAATATTTTAAATAAAACTATGAAAAGAAGATATTTAATTGTTTTAAATATTGATTTTTTTCTCCAAATACAATAAAAATGGTAAACACATATTATGAATTTCACCTAATAAATTTATTTTAGAATTTATATTTGATTTTTCAATAAAGGTCATGGGTAACAGTGTGTGCGGTAATAAAGTAAACGTTTACCCATTTTGCCACAATACATCGACTCTTGTATCTACCATAAATACAATATTTAAATTATAAAAATAGTAAACAAATTATATTTAAAAATTATTTTAATTTATTCGGCCTTTCTTTCCCGCCTCTATTCCATATTTTATAACCACTTTCTTTCCCTGATTCACATTGGATAAATATTCCTTATTCCATCCTTTATGTAGGCTAAGAATTTTAATCCGTGTTGTTTTTATGTGATTTTCTCTCCCGAAGTACTAATACCTTAATCCTTTTAATCTCTTTAATTATTATTTTTCTATCTGATTTACATCATCTATTTTTATTTGATTTGTTTATTGCTAGGTTCGTTGTAATCGTTAATTTTTCAGTAGATTATAATTTTATCAAAATATTATTCTTTTTTTAACCATTCCACAAATCTATATCGTCAAATTTTTAAACTATTCACAAAAAAGTATGCCATAAAACAATAAAAATTAACGATTGTCAACCATGTTATTGCATCAAACCTAAATAATGATGCATGATTTATTTATTATAGATAAAAATATCCAGATAATAAATTTTATAATAATAATATAAAAACGGTAATAAATTTATACTATCAAGATGAAACAAAAAGGTAAAATTTGAATAAGAACAATCTAAAAATGAATATTAGACTATAACAGGTCTAGTAAGAAATGGGTTTCAAGAAAATTGAGAATAAATACATTGCATTTTAATTTTTTTTTTACAATGAAGTTATATTTATTTAAATAGATATTGATATAATTTTAAAAAGAAATGATAAAACATTAAAATATTAAAACAACTATATAAAAATATGTTAAAATGTATGAAATGACTAAATAAAAATATATATTAAAAGTATCGAAGGCTCTAAAAAGAGCTTAATTTTATAATGAAAATGTACCTAAAAAGCAAGTATAATTGTGTTTAAAAATTTCCAATTGAAATTTTTAAGAAATAAAGATTCGCCGTTTTCATTTGTTATGCTAAAAAATTTTTGAGATAAAGTTTTTAAAAAAATATATGTAGACTGTGAAAAATTGCCGTTAGTTGAAATGACTATTGGCTGAAATATAAAGTTATTAAATTTTGAATATTTATTATTTTCTTATTTTCAAATACCTCTACTTAATTCAGCATCGAGGTTGAACATAAAAAATGCCTCGACCTTAGAGCGCAAGCTAAAAAATCGTGATCAACCTTGTAATTCAAGCCGAATATCGGCTTAGACAGCGCGAGCTAAAAATATCGGATCTACCTTGGACCTTGGCCAAAAATATTATTTGGTGATAATATATATTTTAATCGTAAATCTTGGAAAGCATTTGTGGTCTAATCAATATGATCGTCGTTTTCCATTCCTCGTTATGGGTTCTAGCAAAGATCTAAATTTTTCTGAAGTCAATTGTTGGCTCCGTCTTGGGGGCGGAGGTTCCTATAAATAAGTGGGACTTGTTGAATATATATTTGACAATGCCTATCAAATCAATAATGTATAATAGTATCGTAAATCTCAAAAAATATAGGCCGGTGTGACATAAGAAAAATTTGTTTTTTCCATCTCGTTCCCCTGGTCACCACGACACTTGAAATAGGAAAAACGATTCTAGAGAATATTTAATATGTGCTAGAATATTCGTTACATATTTCCAGATCAAAATATTTTATCATTCATGATTCTCTGCAATTTTCTATAAATTTTTTTTTAATTTTAAA